>NW_026925122.1:0-25341 GCF_032062105.1 Saccostrea cuccullata
AAGAGGTTCTGAGTTATAGGTCACAGGGCCGGTCTGAGAATTTCATACTCAGTTTGATGAATACATGTAAATCATTGGTGTCGGAAGCAAATTCAAAGGGGGGGCTAGGTGTAAAAAAAAATTTTTATACCTTCTAAAAAAAAACTCAAAACAAAAAAAAAAAAAAAAAAAAAAAAAAAGAAAACGAAAACATCAATTTCCCAAACACGAAAATCCTATTTCGGGGGGGTGGGGGGTGGGGGGGTTGAATTCGAACTTCAGTACCATAATTTTGTTTTCTATACACTACCTTTTTCCCATTTTTTACCTACATGTATACTGCCATGTGTCTGTGGAAAGTGGGGGGGGGGGGGGGGCTAAACCTATGAAGCAATGTTCAATATCTATACTAAGTATATGTTTGGAAAAAAAGCACCGGCCCTAGCCCCCCCCCCCCCCCTCCCCCGGTTCCGACGCCTATGTAAATTATAGAATTATTTTGACTTTTTCCTTGGAAAGCCGGCCAATATGTAGGAGCGTGTTTTAGAGGCAAACACCTTAGTGCGGGTATTACTGTCTCATGACAGCATCTAGTTTTAGTAGCTGCTAATATCAACCCCCACTAACACTCATAAAAAATCTTCCGGTTTTCTAAATTTAGCAGAATACATGTTGTTTTATATGTTTAAAGGAAATACAAATTAAAATAGCAGCCATTTTTTCTCGATTTATTTGTGGAATACTTAAAATCATATTTTCATAATTAAACATTTATGTAATAATATACTTAGATATGAGATTAATTTAAATTTCTGTCGAACATAACCATTTATATTTATAAATAGGTACCCCATTGGTTAGCATTCAACAGATAAAATAAAAAAAACTTCCTTATATCATACAAAGTCATGCACATTTTTTTATCATTATTCGAGGAAAATGAACTTAATCACACTCGAAGAATAGGAAATGTCGCTTTCTCTCAACTCTGCTGGAAATATTTTCTAGAACAAGTAGATACGGGTATCTTAAGGTCGGATTCTTCTCATATTTCTTGTATTTAAAAATTAATGAAATTTTCACAGAATCAAGAAGACAATATCAGTAAGTGATAGTATCAGTCAGATTAAATTTGACGGATTTATATTAGAGGCAAGGTCAGGTCAAGGTCATTATCTCTTTCCTTGACATTATGAATAAAAAAATACTGTTGCCAATCATGTGATGCCTACTTCTATTTCAAACGTTTAAATACTGTTCTTTTTGCATAAAAAGATAAAACTATATAATATCGGGTCTATACCATGATATTATCCTTTTACATAAATAATTTAACTAAACTGGATATTGTGTAATCCGAATTTTCTCTGTTTTTCTTAATTTTTAGGATATATTGGTTATTTTGAAATGCTTCCAATATTTAAGTTTTTCTTATTTTCACATATAATAAAGTAGTCGTATAAATGTACAAAATGATACAAAAACAAAAAGTTTTTTATCGTTTACTTAGAGAGAAAAAATACTTTTCATGGATTTTTGGCTCAAATCTTTACTTTGATTGGAAGCTTTTAAAAGCTAACATAGTTCTAGTTTGTTTTGAAAATCATATTTATTTGATATATTTTGAAATTTAGTCCCTATTATTAATTTAACTTACATTTGCAAATTTCTTCAAGTCTTTCATTGTGTAAAAATTATAATTAAATTCATTGTTCTATTATAATTTTGAGAGGCAGAAAAGAAGATATTTTCATACGCCACCATTCCGCCAAAAATATAGTCCCTGCTAGTTTTCAAATGCACTTTACCATTTCTTTTTAAAGTTGTACCATTGTGATGGAGAAAGAAAAATATGGTCTTTTAAATTCCTTACGCCTAAATATATAAGACATAAAAGCAAATATACTTCGAATGTTTCATCTAGTCAGAAACCAGGGAAGAATCCTACCTTAAGAGATAAAGTACTATAGCAATTTCCCTTTTCTTTGCAAAACTGAAAACAATATATGGTGTCTATATCTCCCCTTCAAAAATCAATTCAGTATCAAATATCTTTTTTGCACACTCATGAATTTCCACAATACAAAACAAATGAAAATGAAGGATATATGTTGGATAATAAATGAACTGTGAGAAGGAAAGATGAATAATGATTTTGATTTCTTTTAATATAAAAATTGAATTAAAGATATGTTTTATAAAGGGGTCATTGAAACATCCAACAACCCGTGGAGATCCCCTATAATTTTAGTCAAAAAGGACAATGGGTCAATCAGATTTTGCATTGACTATAGGAAATTAAATGACATCACAATTAAAGACAGTTACCGAATCCCTAGAATTGACTGTACACTAGATGCATTATCACGGTCTAGGTGGTTTTCGACAATGGATATAAAGAGCGGATACTGGCAAGTCGAGATGACTCCAGAAGATATCCCAAAACAGCATTTTCGATACCCGGTGGTGGACACTGGCAATTTCGTAAAATGCTTTTTGGCTTATGCAATGCTGGTGCGACTTTCGAAAGACTCATGGAAAAAATTGTCTTGGAAAATCTGTTTAGTGTACCTTGACTTTATTAAAGTCCTCTCAAAACGTTTTGATGAACAATAGACAATTTACGACAAGTCTTTACACGTTTGCGTGAAGCTAATTTGAAAATGAAACCTCAAATTGTACTCTTTTACAAAAAAGGTCTCGTTCTTATGACGCATAGTTGGGGAAAAGGGTATTGCTACTGGCCCTTCAATAGTTGAAGCGGTAAGAAATTGTCCTATCCCATCAAATGTGAAAGAAGTAAGAAGTTGTGCTTCTGCTATAGGAAATTTGTTTATAAAGGACGACTGCACTTAAGGATCTGCGAAATTTCCATGAGAATGAACTTCCAAAGCAGATATTCTTCCTTTGAATGCAGGAATGATCAACATCTAATTTACAACTTAACTTAATTACAATAAATAAAAGTATTTATTTACGAGGTATGCATTTTTTTTTTATCTAAAGCGGGGGTCATCACAAGTTCTTCAATCTCCGTACGATAATGAGGACGCCCTTTTTTCTGACTAAAAACATAGTTAGCGCATGTTTGTCTTTTGATCTCCTTTTAACAGAAATTGTATATTTGTGTTGGTTATGTTTTGTTAAAAGGAGATAAATAGACAAACATACACTCGTGGTTAAAAAGAAATAAAACTGCTTCTTACACTCGCTTTCCCTGTTGTAACCAAAGGCTGTGACAAAGGCTTGAATATTATAATTCATGTTAGATGTTAATGGCAATGTCGCTTCCAATACTTCCAATATCACAGATTCGAGATGGCGTAGAAGAGGTTATTTGTTATTATAGTAAATATTTTAAGTGCGTCCGAACGCCACTATACTGTGTAACTAGAAGAGAACTTTTAGTCATAGTGAACTCAATTAAGCATTTTCATCACTATTTGTACGGAAGATGTTTTAAGGTTAGGACAGATCACGGATCTTTAACCTGGTAACTTAATTTTAAGAACCCAGAAGGTCAGATCGATAGGTGGTTTGAGTTCCTATCCTCGTATGACTTTGACATAGAGCACAGGGCGGGCCGTTCTCATAATAATGCAGATGCATTGTCTCGTAGGCCGTGTACTAAACTGTAAATAGTGTAGCTCAGCTGAAGGGCAGTACAAAGTAAATTCTGATTGAGCTAATATAAATCTGTCAAAAATCTGAGACAGGGACTAACTGAGACAGGGACTGGGCATTAACAAGGAATTGAACAAAATTGTTAGTTCAGATCTTAACGAAAAAACTAAGAGCTTAAAAATGCCTGCAAATTGTTCTGTTCTAACCAGATCTGGTGGTAAATCTGCTCTTCCCCTTGATATCCCAACAAAACAAACTAAAAAATGTTGCAAACAATGAAACAGTTGTAAGTGAAAATAGTATCAGTTCTTTACAATTGAAATACTTAGATTTGAACAAAATGGGTAAAGTCAGGTCAAAAACCCACTCGGGAAAATATTTCACATACAAGTGAATCTTGGGAATATTACTGGACTAAATTTTACTCACACTCAATCATGGGAGGGACCCTGTATCACAAATAGGAAGATGTTCACCCCAAATTGTTTTACCAAAACCCCTAAGTAATTAAGGGGCTACATGATGATGTGACTGGGGGTCATTTGGTTTTTAGCTCACCTTAGCCGAAGGCTCAAGTGAACTTTTCTGATCAAAATTTGTCCGTTGTCTGTCTTTCGTTGTTGTCGTTGTAAACTTTTCACATTTTTATCTTCTTCTCAAAAACCACTGGGCCAATCTCAACCAAACTTGGTACAAAGTATCCTTAGGTGAAGGGGATTCAAGTTTGTTCAAACGAAGGGCCAAGCCCTTTTCCAAGGGGAGATAATTATGAATTAGTGAAAAATTAATGGCATTTTTCAAAAATCTTCTTCTCAAGAACCACTGGGGCAGGAAGATGAAACTCATATGGAAGCATCCTCAGGTAGTGTAGATTCAAATTTGTTCAAATCATGACCCCCGGGGGAAGGATGGGGCCACAATGATCGATCAAAGTTTTACATAGGAGTATATAGGGAAAATCTTAAAAATCTTCTCGGGAACCACTGGGCCAGGAAAGATAAAACTCATGTGGAATCATTCTCAGGTAGTGTAGATTCAAGTTTGTTCAAATCATGACCCCAGGGGGTAGGGTGGGGCCAAAATGGCTGATCAAAGTTTTACATAGGAATACTGTAGAAGTACTTTTTTCCGCGTGGTATTAATTTACGCTATGTACGCGGTCACAGATAATCCGCGGAAATTTGTCCAAGCGTACTTAATATAAATGTAAGGCATATAGTGACAGTCAAGAAAATCCGCGTAATTTTCTACCCGTGGATTAAACAGAAAATTAGATTCCGCGGAATTATGACCCCGCGGAAAAAAGTACGTCTACAGTATATAGGAAAAATCTTTAAAAATCTTCTTTTCAAGAACCACTGGGCCAGGAAAAATGAAACTCATGTGGAATCATCTTCAGGTAGTGTAGATTTAAGTTTGTTCAAAACATGACCCCGTGGGTAGGGTAGGGCCAAAATAGCCGATTAAAATTTTACATAGGAATATATAGGAAAAATCTTTAAAAATCTTTTTCTCAAGAACCATCCCGTGGGGATCCGGGTTAGAATAGGTCCTCAGTACCCCTTGCTTGTCGTAAAAGGCGACTAAATGGGGCGGTCCTTCGGATGAGACCGTATAAACCGAGGCCCCGTGTCACAGCAGGTGTGGCACGATAAAGATCCCTCCCTGCTCAAAGGCCGTAAGTGCCGAGCATAGGCCTAAATTTGCAGCCCTTCACCGGCAATGGTGACATTTCCATATCAGTGAAATATTCTGGAGAGGGACGTTAAACAGTATACAATCAATCTCAAGAACCATTGAGACTGTAAGGATAAAACTCATGTGAAATCATCCTCAGATAGTGTAGATTCAAGTTTGTCCAAATCATGACCCCGGGGGTTAGGGTAGGGCCAAAATGGACGACCAAAGTTTTATATAGGAATATATTGGGAAACCTTTTAAAATCTTCTTTTCAAGTACTTCAAAACCATGATTAGTGATATTTATATGAAATCATCCTCAGATAGTGTAGACTCTAGGTTGTTCAAATCATGACCCCCTGGGGGGTTAAAATTCACCACCCCCCACCTCAGTAAAATTTCAGTTCTGATCTGATATGTGCTTTTTTCTTGCCGATGTTCTTAGGTGAGCGCTGGGCCCCTGGGCCTCTTGTTTAAAAAAATATTTGTCTTTGATAAATACTTCTGGCACAAAATGTGGCAAGATATACAGTCCAACAGTAAACAGTGTGATGTTTATGCATCGAGGAAATCTCCTAACAAGCATCCAAAAGCTTCATTCCAAACTTACAATGTAGGCTCTCCTGCAGGCAATTCATCTAGAAAAAATTGACAACATTCACAAACTTGCAAGAAATAACACTAAGTAAAGTTCTTTAGCCCAAGGACTCTGAGAAAAGTATGTGTAGGGATAAATAAAGCTGTACCCATGGTTGAAATTACTCCACAAAGACTGTGGAAACTGTCCAAACTTGGGTAAACCACATCACGTTGCAGGTGAAATAGAGCTCCCAGATAAGTAATCTGTTGAGTTGGCTGTAGTATTGATTTCGATTGATTTATCACCGGACCTAAATCCATCAGCAGCAACAGAGTTCTCTGTAGTTGGTGCATTAGTGTCATTTGATCTGCATTTTTTCAGCAGCCAATCGTCCTAATACATGTAAATGAAAATCTGCTGACTTCCGAGATGCGCTCCTACAGATGCAATTATTTTTGTAAACACTCTTGAAGCTGTTGCAAGACCTAACGGCATTGACCTGAATTGGTAATGGTTGTTGTCTATGCGCATAATCTGAGGGGTTTTTTTTGTCCTCTTGATAAATCGGAACATGTACCAGGGTTGTCCAAAAAGTTCGTGGACAATGACGTTTTTGTCAAAATAAATGGTTCTATATGCATCTTTTGTATATCAAAATATTTCTTATGAAAAACCAAGTCAGAATGGTTCAATTTTTATTGATGACACGTAATATTTTTTTAAAAATCGTGGTCGCAGATTGTGCGCACGGACCAGTCTGATGTTAAGCTAATTTCATTATAACGTCAAGCATATGGATTTTGACTTAACATATGTTCATGGACACACACTTCATTACTTTTTTAACGCGCTACGCACTTCCAAGTGCTAGCAATAATCTTTGAGTATTGACTATAATTTATTTAATTTTTAAAATTCAAAACAAAATTCAAATTTACGAGCGTCATTTGAATAAACAGTTTGTGTACACAAACTGCACAGCCCAGTCCGACGCTGCGCGTCAACGTCAGAAATCTCCATTTTCAATAAATTACATGTGTTTTAAAATTCTTGTAGTGTCTTCGAAGTTGTACACATCGTTGAAAAATCGTACATATTAATCTGAAATTGATACAGTAAATATACATGTACATGTATATCAATAAATTAAGTAGTTTTAACAAATATTTAGTCTCTTACGTCGTTTCAACCGTATAAAAACTTATTTTTTTTGATCGGACGCTGCCCCGTGCGGACGAGTTTTGACACATATTTTTAAGGGTTTTTGTTTAGTATTTGTACTGTCTATATAGTAAGTGATACTTAAGATATCATAAAATAATTATTGCCTATTATCTTCCACAACTCAGTGTTTGTCTTCATCATGGACTTGAACAATATCGTCAATTTGTGAATTGTTCACAACTGGATAATTGTCACCACTATTACTTACAAGATCCTCATCATCTGACTTTCTTGAGTGTTGATCATCTGAAGGTCGAATTCTATGGAACCTCGTAGACCTATTCTGTGAACGTGTAGCAGACGGTTTTTCAGTCTGTTTACTTGCGCCATGTACTAATTCTTTAGCTCTAGCGGCTATCAAATTTTACATGAAATATCCTGATACCGCTGCCACTGAGTTTCAAAATTTCCCAGCATGAAAGGGGGTAAACTACTCATTTGTGGTGGGAAAAACCCCTGCGCCAAATTGCCGCCATTTTATCTCTCATCCGATAGAGGTTGTGATTCTGATACAGCTACGTTTCCCACAGAGGAAGCTTGTGAATCAGATCAAGTGTTATTCCCCACAAAGAGAATTTCTGTTGCTGGATTTGACACTGTTGCCGATTTCTTGCCAGATTCAGATTTCTTTTGTTCAGTCATTTTATTCATCAACGTCCGTTTTTACTCTGTCCAAGTAATGCCAACTACACAAGGAAACGCTTCATTGCAGAAGCGATGTATATAACATTCTGCGTAATCGTCTAAAACTGTCATTTCTCTATTACACTTCTTACATATTTTATACGAATCAGACATCGTTAATCACAGGCTACTAAAAAATTTAGTCACAGAAGATAATACGCGGTTTTCTTCCAAGATGCCCGAACAAATCTGAAGCGGAAGAGCTATCGGTATTATGGTTATACACAAAGTGTATGATACCACAGGGGTGGTCTCAAAAGTTCAGGTGAAAACGTAGGCAACCCGGGGAAAATGCAAAAAGCTGATGTAGGTAGGTATAGATATTCATGTCAACTTTAAAAATCTCCAAAACACAAGGGGGACATATTTCACCACAACAGGTTAAAGCTGTACATTGGTGAGAATAAACCAACAGGATTTCAGAAATAAATACTGAATTTGACATATTGATTTATTTACAATTATTGACATTAATTTATGCATAAATGAAATTGTTGACCTTACCTACGACTTTTTTTTCTTTTTGTACATTTCATGTCGTTGAGAGTTTTTCAGAGTATTAGGATCCTATAAAATACGGATCAGTAATGAAAAGATTGAGTTTTTACGTATTGGTAATTCACAACAGGTTGTGACCACTCGCCAAAATGGGATATAATAGAGAGGTTTAGCAAGCTCACTTGTACGTGTACTTGTGCGTGTTAACTACATGTTAGAATTACACGTACACGTTAACATTTTTTTTCTTGTTTAGCAAAGTATAACCTGTACTTGTACTTGTAAGTTTTTAAATGCAAAAGTAGTTTACATTTAAAAATCATCCGAAAAAGAAATGATTTTAATACGTATATCAGCGTTTTATATAAATATATGCTTGTACTTATGAGAAAAAAGATTGTACAGATTTCTTATATTTTTAATCGGTCAAAGCCTGTTTCGAAGATCTAGATGTTGTGATTTTAACTCCCTATCAATTAATATTTTTCAATTACTGACGTTCAGTTCTTTTTCAGTATTTGCATAAAATATTCGTTTTAGAAAAACGCACACTTTATGAAAAATAAACAGCAGTTGAAGGATTATAAGCTACAAGTTTTGACTTACGTGTACTTGGCAATCTACACGTAGCCTGTGTAAGAAGATACGTGTAGAAATTTGTCATTAGCAAAAGTGATGACGTAATGCACAGATTTCTAGTACTACACGTACACGTACGCGTACACGTTGGTTTGCTAAACCTCTCTAATAGTCCGTTTAGGATATAATATCCCAAATTTGATATAAATTTACAAAATGAATTTTTTATATAGGTAATAAATATTATAAATACGCTTCAAAAGAATAACTTTTGGTAAGCAAGTTTTCTTTCAATTTCCTAAACATTGGCCATATAGAAAAACTTGTCAACCGAAAATTATTCCTTTATATGTGTCTAGATGCGGATTTATGATATTTATAGCCAAAATAAAAGTTGTCATTTTTTGCAATGTAAATTTACATCCAAATTGGGATATTATATCCCAAACGGACTATTATATCTCATTTGGGCGAGTAATCCCAGCCTGCAGAAAACGTTTGATCAACGTAAATTTGAATTTGAACTGTGCAGTTGCATTAATTGTTTTCCAGAAATTGCTGCAAAACAACTCAAAGATAACTCCACTTACAGTCAGATTATAAGATAATTATAACAAATATTCAAGTTTTACTTACTGAAAGTTGCATTTCGTCCATTTTTGCAAGTATTGTGGACAAACTTTGCGAAAACTCAGTGGCGCCTTCTCAGCATGAGGATTTGACGTCATGCTTTTTGTTAAGTCGTACGAAGAGATGTCATGAAATCTTCTTTCGTTTTAAAATTACGACAATTGCGTCGTGTTTATTGAAATCTAAGTATTGTACTAGATTGAAGTTTATGGTTTTTTACATAATTGTTTTGGTTTGAATTTGCTTATGATTAAGTGAACTTACATTTAAACTTGAATGTATGTTTGTGAAAATTTTTGACTCATTGTATTGAGAACTTAGCATAACTTTTTGTCCCTGTAGTTGTTTGCTATAACGTGACATTTTATATTTATACTCACTAAGTGAAGAAATCACTAGTTCAGTTTTTATTCAAGACCTACCGATATTAAGTTTATTCGTATTTACTAGAGGGTTTGTTTGATGGTGGTTTTCAAATTAACATATGTTGTAAAGGGTGGTTGGTTTGTTTTTATTTTAGGTGATAAATACAGAGCCAAAGAAGAGTTTTTGTGTACATTTATTTGAATAAAATCTAACAAAATATTAAAAACAATTTATATCCTGCTGTCTTTTGTTCAACATTCAGTTTAAGGAGCCCCACAATGCTGCGCCGCTAATCATAGACAGCCGTAAGTCGTAACGGTTAATTGACGGAAGTCGTCGATATATCGAAATGTTAATTTGAAGACCACAGCAAGTGTTTCTCAAAATTTTAAATAATGCATAACATTTCCCATACTTATACATGTATCATACATACATTTTAACACGTTTTGCCATTTTTATTGCATTTTTATATCTTCTAACATTCTTACCTGGCAATGTTAAGCTTCTTAATATATATGTTCCTGAGAAGTGGTTGGATGCCAGTGTTGGTCTCATTGTTGTTATACCATATGTTTTCGCTTTCATTGGAGATGTTGTCATCTGTAGTGCCATTGAGAAGGTTCTTGTTGTAGGAGCGCTCATCAATTCCCTTGTTAAAGGGATTTTCCACTCTGTTGTGATTGTTTTCTTTGCTGTCAGTTTTTTTGTTGTCGAGGCAGTCCTTGTTGCAGAAGTTGTTGTCAAATTTGTTGCTAACTTAGTGGGATATATTCTAACTGACGTCTTTGAAGGGATTGTTGTCCTTATCTTGGTAACTTTTGGCCTAGGTGTTGTCGGTGGTAAAGTGACTAAAATAAGTGAAAATTAACTGTCTGACAAATTTGTCGATGCTACATGTACACACATGGAATATCTAAATAGATACATACCTGTCCAAGAAAGACTAAATCCTTTTGCATTCAAAATTCTGTCAGATATAAACGATACTCTTATTTGATTCCCTTTTACGACAAGGTCCCTCCCCTTTAATTCACCACATTTTTTAAATGCAGTGAAACAGCATTGATCCATTTCTTTAATCTACAAAGTAAAAAACAATTGTATATGGGAATTTAAAAAAATATATATATATATATATATATATATATATATATATATATATATATATATATATATATATATATATATATATATATATATATTGTACTCTAGTCCCATTAATGTACTAGTCCAAGTATTTTTTACTTTTTACTTAAACATATACATTTACATGTTGTACATAACTTATTTAGCAGGCGCAGAATATGTTCATGCAATCTTGTAGAGGACTGTTAGCCTAGTTGCATGCTTTTGATTGAGCATACTGTGTATTTCATGCAACAGGCTATTGTGTGTATTTTATTTGTTTATTGTCATTTATATTCAATAAATGACCTGTTTTATCTTTATGGAGGAGTTGTTCTATTTCTAATTATGAGTGGTAGGCAGACAGACATAAATATATCTATATTGTACAGAGAGAGAGAGAGAGAGAGAGAGAGAGAGAGAGAGAGAGAGAGAGAGAGAGAGGAAAAGAAGGAGAGATTTAAGCGTAATTATTACAGCTTTTTTATCCTTCGTTTGTGCCAAATACTGTGTTATTAATTTAAGATTAAAATTTAATAAAAGGTGAATTTTACCTCGAGATAGTCGTCACAAGGAGTTGCGAATTTAATATTCATGTCATGAATTTTAAATGTTACGTTAGCTGCAGTGTGCCCAGTCCATATTATCCAAGTGTAGTTTGCATTGTCCGGATAGTTGGCGGGGTATCCAGGTGAGGTAAACTGCCCCTTCTTTGTGTTGATGTTTTCCAAGAGAATATTTGATGTCAATCCATATTCTAAAAAATATGCAAAAATATAACATAACAAATTCCATTTGAGATTAAAGAATTATTTCTCATAATTTTATCCTTTACCAAAGCATAGGACAGTTGCCAATGAGATCACTAATATGTTCATCTTTCTTCTTTGGTTATTTTTTCAAAATAGATTGCAGTAAAGAAAAAATAGTCTAATTTCATTGTCCTGGAACGGAAGTTACACAAGGAAAAACTTATTTTCCTGAATAATAAGTGATATATATCTTTAAAATTTTATCAGGATCTACCGTAGTTAAAGATATTGTTGTTAAAATGACTTTTTAATGATATAATGGTTCGGAATTTCTTTTCCCGTCTGGTTTCAGAATTGTGACCCATGCAGCCATTCTATTGCAAGATGTATTTAATTTATATCTTAAACAAGAGGTCTTTGTCAAGACTAGAGCTATACTGGTTTGAACGTATAACAAAGGAAGATAAAATTAACATTTTGACTTGAAAATTTGCAACAGCAATTAGTAGAATAATGGTCTCTATTTGGTTTTATTGAAATCAGACAATAACTGTAGGAGGGTAGCATTTTGAAAAAAAAATTGTTGACAGACAGACAGACAGACAGACAGACAGACGGAAGGACGACTGAGCCCTAACTATCGCTTTGCTCTTCCTGTCTATTATTAGTTAATCAGTGCATCTTTATATGCCTGAGCTTCATAACAAGGAAATAAATAAACATTCGTGATCATACATTTAAAATGTTGAATTTTCTAGGAAATTCTTGGACATTATTTAAGCGGGTTATGTAATTTTTATCTGCAATAGATGCAACGGTTTATTCCAGTACTAGTAAAAAAAAGAACCATTTTATATACTAGTAGTTTATATTTCATGTCTGTATAAATTGTTTAATAAAAGAAAGCTAATATACATTTTGTTGAAATTCTCACCCCACAAAATTCCTTGGTAGTTCAGACACACTTGTGTACGTATTTTCTGAAGTCACTTCATCAGTCAAGCAGGTCTCGGACTCCACTAGCCTTTTTTTTGTTCTCCCCAGAATGTTCCAGCTTGTTAATGAGTGAAACCAAAATCTGAAATCGACTTTGTACTCTGCTTTTCAGAATATAAATATATGCTCCATATACTTATGCACTATTTTACTGAAATCTGTCATTTGAATGAGATTTTTCGTCTTTAGAGAGTACACAAAATTACTAGAACAATCATGTAAAATATCATATCCACAGGTACATATCGAGGAGTGCCCAGTACACAGGTCAGGGCTGTCTTGTTGAAAACTTCATGGTCTCTCACTTTATTAAACCAAAAATCTATATTTTGAAAGAACACGAAACCAACGCTTCTTTTCTGGTTAATTAATAAATAAATCAGCGATTTCTGTTCTGTTAAATTCTTCATAATATAAGATTTTCATCATTTTTATGAGTGATGTTGAAAAGGACTCGTAAGACAGCCAGAACCTTATTTAGAATGACATATTCTGTCGATCCATTGTCTATGTTTGCAGAACTGTTAAACAGGAAAACACTTCTCAAATAGGCTAAGAACTCAGAAATTATACAAAACAAGCCTGTAGATCTACGAGTTTGTCATAATGAAAAAAGGAAGAGAAAAGTAGCACTGTGACTAAAAAATTTGTAAAAACAATAAATAGAAAAAAGATCCTTCATTTAGTCTTTTGTTTCAAAATTGCAATCAGACCAAAACTGTCGGAGACTTTAAAGCCTTTTAAATGATTTTTGCAGAAAATTGGAATAAAGTTACTTTGACAATATCACTCATCATAGTCGTAAAAAGATATAAACCTTTGTTTAACTCACTTTAATCTGTGGAATGTGAAATTGAAATTAGACTAAAAGTGTTGGAGGAGAAGCATTTTTAAAATATATCACAGAAAGTTTTATTTCAGTACCAAAGCCAACACTATTTAATGAAATCAAAAACGGTTAAAATGAAAAAATGCACCTTTGTATAGTTATATGTGTACCGAGTTATATTGATATCAGGCCAAAAATGTGGAAGTACCAATTTTAAATTATTTCATGAAAGAACTTTATTCGGTAATAACCAATATTTGCCCCCCAAATCAAACTTTGATGGAGGTATATTTAATTAAGATCTTACACAGGGGAGTATATGCTGACTACAAAGCACTGAATATTTTCATAAGTAATGACGTCATATGTACGTAATGACGTCACAAACATGACGTAAATTTCAGTTTCTTATGAATTCTACAGAAAAATGTGCATATTTCGTCGATATTTTGAGTAAAAGTCACCGAGCGCATGTGTGTTCAGGATCAATATTTTGATTTGATGTGTAGAATGATAATATCAATGAAATATGTAAATATTAATCCTGAACAAACATGCGCTCTATAAATTTAAAAGCTAAAATTGTTGAAATTTTGTCCATTTTGTCCTCTTTCTGAAAAAATTTCTAAAATTGGACTAGTTTGTGACGTCATAAAAACAAAAATTGTGAATAAACTGCTTTGAAACTATAATTTGTTCTGTTAATTTATATTTCTCATACAATTTATTGAATTCAGCACATTTCATGAAGTTTTCAAAATGTAACTTTTGTGGGGGCAGGTATATGCAATATACCGCATATAGTTCTTTATATTTTTAGTAACTACGGCAACACCATTCATCGAAATCAAAAACTGATGAAGAAAATCATGTATCGTACTGCAGGTAACATATGTGCCAAGTTATATTGAAATCAGACCAAAACTATGGGCGGCGGATAGGGTAAAAAAGACGTTTATGCAAAACTAACAACTATATTTTATAAACATAATGAAATACAAAACAGACAAGCTTAAAAACAAAATCAACAGACGCGTTTGCAAAATCAACAGACTCCCATGCAAAACCAACGATCACCAATGCAAAACCAACGATTATTAACTGAATTGACACTAGATGGCGTGCAAAAACATACATTAACTGAATAAACGCTAAATGGCGCGCAAGTTTTTTCTACATCATTATTATTTGTGTACTTTCATTGGAACGTAAATCCCGCGAAATTATCTTTAAGAAACCAATTGGCAAACCTCGGAATGCATTATAGAATATATTATCGATATCGAAATCATATATATCGGAATATATAATAAGGGATCATATACTATATACAATATATACCCAATTTTTTTCTATTAGATTGACCTTGTGCTTATATTTTAGGGAATGACTTTAGTAATTTAAAGTACATGTATAAAGAAAAGAAATTAAGGCAAGATGTATGTGTACCCATATCCTTTTTTGATTAAAATTAAGGTGAAGGAATGTAGGACAGCGATTACTCCAGGTTTGGGGGATACTGTTTTCGGAGAAAATAGGAAAATCAGTAGGGGCTGGGGGCACATAGCCTTGGGGGGTTGGGGGTTGGGACGAAGGCCCCTGACTGAAATTGAATTTGAGCATTTTTATGGCCATTTAGAGTGCATAAATTGCAACGCAGAACCATTTTCTGTGTCAGTCAAAATGCACATGTGACAAGATCTACTGCGCATATCATGGCAAAGATACCACCATACCTTGTACAGGAGTACAATTAAGTCTCTTCCTTGTAGCCCTTAGGTGTAAATTTCTTTTACGGTTTCAACTACACTGAAAGGAAAAAGAAACGCACAGTAAACTTTTGAATAAAATTAAAACCATTTTTTCGAATAATTGTTTCCAGATTTATTATTAAACATTTTTATTCATATTTAATCATCAAGTTGCCAAAATCATATGAGACTTTGACTGAAAATTTATGAGTTATTGAAATTGATATGTCGATACCCCAAAAAATTAAAAAAAAACTTATCATCTCCTTTGCGCATCGATAACAGCCTTGATTCTCCTGTGCAATGAGTTCATCAGATCATTTATCTTTCTCATAGGATTATTATTCAACCCTTCTGAGGGTAGCTCTAATGGTTGAGTAGCTGTATCATTGTTAGGCAAACAAATCCCCCGCCCAATGAAGCTCACGAATTTTTCGATTGAGGATAGAACTTACAGAATCCAGCTGGTTTGGTACACGTGAATTTTTGTAAGAAAGTTTCGTCAAAACCAATTATGAAAATGTTCACCAATTTTGAACTTAAAATATCTCCACGCTTCTATTATTAGTTAAATTGACTTTAAACTGTGTCTGAAATTTATTTCCAAGTTGGAAATAAATCGGTTATTGTTTTAAATCATTGATATCTATGAAACGCGATTGATTTAAATAGTGTAATTCACGGGGAAGTCCTATCTTTATATAAAGTAACAAAACAGTTAAAAGATCTTTTTAATTTTAGTTAGTCTGAACTTATCAAAAAATACGCCTTAGATCACTTTAAGGTCAAGATCTAGTAAATGAAGGGTGCCTACAGATTTATCAAATTTGAGAAATATATTCCTTTGTTGATGCTTTACAACTTTAGCTTGGTCATATAAGGTGTTTCGGGTCATAATTTGTAGGGAAACAACATGAAAAACTGTATTTTAATCTGTCATTTTCAATGAAAAATTAAGAAAAACGGTCATGATGAAGGGAGTTTTTTTCGTATTCGGCAAAGGAAATGTATCCAGATTGCCTACAGTCTCTCAGAAAACGGTAATTAGTATTTTCATGGCCTCTTCTTTAAATCAACATCAAATTTAATATAGGTATCCGGTTTACTTTTGGTATGATTTCGAATTGAATGACATGAAAATACCCTATTTTCTACATAATTCTGCTAAAGCCGTAAAGTACGGGAAAAAGAAAGTTGAAATTGATTATGACGTCATAATGGATCTAGCACCAAAAAATTAGTCTCAAGTATTTACTAGATCTTGACCTTAAAAGGTATAATACACACTATAGTTTTCTCAGAGCATTTACTAGATATTTTTAGTGTTGTTTATCTCTTAGATTTGATATCTAACTAAATTTTAGGTTTTAAAGATTTACCTGTCAACATTGATGATTTTGACTTGACGTTGCTGCCAGGAGTGTTGTCTGAGCTGTCTTTCTTTTTACTTCGGTATACGTTGTCTTCCTTGGTATTATTGAAGATGTCAACGATGGTGTTGAAGCAATTGTTATTATTAAAGAAGGAATGGTTTTTAGTTTTGTTGACAGAGCAATTGTTGTATATATCGTAGAAGTGTTTTTTTTTTTACTTTGTTTTTGTTGACGTACTTATTGTAGAAGGAGTTGTTGTCGATGTTGAAGTTATTTTTGTTCCAAGATTTGCTTTCAATTTTGTTGTCTTCTTAGATGGATATATTCTTCTGGTAGTCTTTGGAGGGATTGTGGTCGACTTTGTTGTAGTCCTCGGCTTTATTTGTTGTGCTAGTGATTGAATTAAAGTAGATACTATGTGACGATGTGACAGATTTGATTTTAACTATATTTCTTGAATACATTTATTTTACATTTATTCTAGAAGAGATTTCCCATAATGCATTTTTATGATTTTTTTTTAATGTAAAAAGTTAAAGTTTACTTATTTTAATTTTCCAGTGTAACATGCGAACTGTGATTGGTTGATGAATTGGTACGCGATGTTTCTGATTTCTTAACATATGCGACATTTTGTAGGATTAAAGAGTTGTATCAATAGTACGCGGAGATATTAGATTTACATTGAATATCATTGTATGTTTCTTTGTTCTGTGGATCAGCTTTAAAGTTTTCAATGGAGTTTGTATATTCTTGACCTATAGTAAAGAAATTACACTTAAAGCACAAAGGAACTTTACTACTGGTTTGAGAAATATCAACAAAGCTTTATTTAATATGCATAGTTGGGAGACAATGTTACCTGTCCAAGACAAATAAAAGCATTTTGCGCTTTTTGTGCTGTCGGATATAAAAGAAATCCTAATTTGCTTTCCTAGTGGGGACAGGGTCTTTTCCCGTGTTTTACCACATTCTTTGAATTCGGTACAGCAACATAGCTCAATGACCTTAATCTGCAAAAAAGTATAATTATTCGATATTAGTTAACACACATCTACAAGGTCAGAAAGGAAGAACTGATACAAACTCGTAATTTGTACCAAATATTCAATGTTTTATGCAAATGCACTTCGAATCCATTATATATTCGATATTATTATATATACGAGGGTCGTTCAAAAAATAACGAACATGTTATCAAAAACTATGAAAAGTACTTATTCGTAATAGTTTTAATCCAATAAAGCATTCCCCGTTACCCTTTACACATCTCTTGTGTCTTTGTATCCATGAATAGAAAATCTCAGCATACTCATCTTTAGGGATGCCCCAAAGACACTGACAAATATCATTTCCCATGACTTATCTGACATTGTAAAATCTTCCTTTGATTGTTTTCATGTGTTCTGGGAATAAAAAGATCTCACAATGGCTTAGATCTGTCAAATGTGAGCGATGGAAAAGTCCTGTTTACTTTTTTCTTCAAAATATTATTTATTTCTTTAAGCTTAAATGCAACTGCGTTGTCGGGTACAGAAAAATACTCCCGATCACCGAAATTTGGACTATCTGTTTAACTTTACTTGGTGCAATTCAAACATACATGTTACCATTACTAGTCCTTTGTTTGGATAAGTGTACATGTTCTTATGGACCTCTCTAAATACACGAAAACTAATAAAACTCTTTAGAGCAATTGGTTCTTTTTATCATATGAAAATGACACCTTTTCTTTGATTCCACTTTCTTTATTATTAATCTTTATGGAGGGGGTTTAAAAAGTGCACCTATGTTTTGTAATTTATCAAGTAAGTTAAACAAATCTTCTATATATATAAAAAAAATTAATAGACCGTTGCAACATTTAAATTTTTAATTTCAAATGTATGATTACAATTATGGCTTCATTATTGGACTTTGGATGGTGATCTGGAGCACCGCAAAATTTTAATTAAAAAAGTTATTTATCACTTTATAAATTTTACATGTATTTTGTAATATCCCACAGAAATTCGGATTGTATTACATTATGAGGTTGACAAAAGTTATAACTTCAAACCTGCAAAATATGAACCTATAATATGATGACATTGGTAAATTCAGATCTTATTATCATTAACGAACAGTTTTCAAATCAAAGTCCATAAAACAGTACAAAACAGGAGCAGAGCGAGCAAACACGGACCTCCAAAACATCAGAGGTGGGAACAGGTGCCATGGAGGAGTGAACATCCCCTGCCGACCGGTCACACCCGCCGTGTGCTCCTTGTCATGATCGGGAAATAACGGGGAAAATCTGTGGTCAATTCAGTGTATAAATAATGGAGTATCAATTAGTATGAAAAACGTTAGTCAGCATTTGACTCAATGATAAATTACAACTGTATTTGCTTACAAGGTCATTGTATCGACCATAGAACTTACGAAATGATGACTTTAAACGAGACTGCTGATAGTTTTGTTTCATCAACTTTTTTGTCAATAATGATACCTCGTTTTAGAAATTGTTCATATGTAGAGTATGATCTTGCGTATCGAATCAACTGAAATGATTATGAAAT
The DNA here is from genome assembly GCF_032062105.1 of Saccostrea cuccullata. Lineage (NCBI taxonomy): Eukaryota > Metazoa > Mollusca > Bivalvia > Ostreida > Ostreidae > Saccostrea > Saccostrea cuccullata. The sequence continues at coordinate 19,234 of NW_026925122.1, forward strand.
AATGATAATATGAAAGGAATAGGATTTCGGAATTCCCCTCTTGCTTCTGAAAGAGAATATGAAATATGAAGACAATTAATGATAATCATATTCTAAACTCGAAACAATACAGAACGTGTACAGAGGAAACACGGTCACTTCAATCAGAGGTGGGATCATATGCCATATATGAGTAAGCATCCCCTGTCGTCAGGTAACAACCTAGCTCCTTGTTATAATCGTGTTAACAGAGAAATCAATTATCGGCGCAGTATGAAAATAATTGCCTACCAATTTATATCAATGACCTCATTCAACATTTTACCTCACGTCAGGTTGTATTTGTGAATAAGGTCATTGTATCTACAATTTTGAGAGATCTTTGGAAATGACTTCGATTGCATGTACTTGTACTCTTGCAACATCAAATGGTTTTTGGTAGCCTGTGATTTCAAGTTCAGAACAATTTCGCCATTTGATGTTGCAAGAGTACAAGTGTGGAAGTCAATGTTGTGTCTTTAATTTCATGTTCACTAGGATATATCAAGTCGACATACGAATGAAAATAACTATTGCTAATCAATAGAATATAGTGGATATATCCTAATGTGGTATTGATTGTTTGGTTGTATGTTGTTTTACGTCCCATTCGAGAATGTTTCACTCATGTAGAGACGTCATCATATACAGGTGAAGGGCTTTATGTTTTGACTTTTTCTCGGCACTCGTGGCCATTGAGCAGTGAGGGATCTTGATCTTGCCAACGCCTGTCGTGACATAGGATCTCGGTTTTTAAGGTCTCATCCGAAGGACCCGCAACTTTTACTTAAAGTGCCGAGCGTATGGCAAAGAACATTTGCCACCCATTATTTTTATCGACTAAGGTCAGTCGCAGCCGAGATTCATATTCACGACCTCCCGATTGTCTACTGACTGAGATACTGTGAACTGTGAATATCGAATTAAAGGCCCCTGCTAGTGCTTTCCTCTTTTCTTGTAGACTTTTTCAAAATAATTTCTCCTTCATGGAAATATAAAATCAGCTCCTTCATGGAAATATAAAATCAGGTCAGCTTATAATGGTCCACAATTAGTGCCTATAAAAATTCAAAGAGTTTGTAGAAAAACATTGTCTCCGACGACTTCATAAATATTTTCAATTCAAAACCCCGGCATTGTTAATGATTGATTGTATGTCCCTCTCGAGAGTTTTCAATCATATGGAGACGACATGCCGGTGAAGAGCTGCGAATTTTGTCCTATGCACATCACTATCGACCATTGAGCAGTGAGGAATCTTTGTCGTGCCAGCACCTACTGCGAAACGGGACATCCGTATATACGGCCTCGTCAGAAGGACCGGTCTCTAGTGGGATTTTTAACCCGACGTAAGGATAAACTCCTTACTTCGCGACTCTAGAGCAGGCGCTCTATTCACTGCGCCAAGCTGGTGACTCTGGCATCCTTTAAATATCAACTTCAAATCATTTGTTTATATCGCCAGAATGGTTTTTATCGAAGTAATTTTGCTGATGACCAATCACAAGATGTGAAAATATCCGTAAGGAATTGCTCATAAAATGTAGAAAAGTCGGAAGTTTTATTGTTAAGGACTGTTGAAAAAATACATGATTTTAAAGTTTTTAGATGTTATTTCGAGTTTAACTTTTGATATGCATGTTCTGTGTAATCTACTTAGATATGGATCAACTTCTAAAAAGGGCTCTATTTACTGAGTATACAATACATCGTTTACTATTTTTAGACAAGTTGAATTAGACGATGTATACAATCAAAGAGCGTCACAAACAAATACTCATATAACTTTGATAAAATCAAGTGAGCGTGTTGATTTTCAGGAACCATTTTATTTGATTGTTTATAATCTTTTCAGTTGTTGCTTATATCATCTGACCATTCAATAAAAAATCTTCCGGTTTTTCTATATGGAAGGGAATTACCGCCAAAAGTCTATGTATCTTGCTTTTGTTCTTATTCTGCATACTTCTTTATGCTTCGTTATTATTGTAACTATATGTCACTTTATTGTTTTCATATTCGTCTTTATTACATTTCACTTTGACTTTTATCCTTCTTCATTTTGCCCTTATTTCTTTGTTGCTATGTTCTTGTTAATTCTTTTTACTTTCTTTTAAATTGATGCAGTTTCTTAAAACGTTAGTTCAATCACGCAAACAATGAAGCATATTCAATGAAGACGAATACAAGTTGTCAAATTTTAGTGCGGCATTATAACGCTAGGTGGCAGGGGTATTTGCTACGAGTGTTGGTAAAATTAGGTAAGCAAACCCGGGCCGGGGTTATTCGACATTTTTCAATTTTCTGCCTTACTACTTTATCAGTGGAACTTAGATTTTCAAATGAATGATGTTTGTTATAAGTTCAGGTACTGTATGTACCCGATACATGCCATTCCCTCGGAAGTCTCGCTAGATGGTAAGAATTCCCCTGGGAGACTGACTACATAGTGATGCTTCCTTCGGAAGACTATACAGTGGGACTTCCCCCGAGGAAGTTTCAATATATAGCTAGTCTTCCGTGGGAAATCTGGCTATATATAGCAATTCGCACCCTTCATATCAACCCCTCCCCCGAATAGTGTTTTTTAATCGTAAAACAATGTTTATATACTAACGTTTTCAGTTTTTGAAGAAAAGTTATACGTCCTATATGAATAAATATTTAAATAATATCATTTTAATAGTGTTTATAATTAAATCATTTTAACCATTTAGTTTAATATAGATAATCTTCACGAGTACATATGGATAATGACTCTTCCTCCCCCCCCCCCCCTCCTGGGTGCAGTCGCCCGAGTGGCACTGTGGTTACCGTGTGTTACGGCGTCTGCTCTAGAGTCAAAAGTACAGTTTTAAGGAGTCGATCAATACGTCGTGGGTTCGAATCCCACTATAGGACGTGGAGTTCGGTCATTCGGATGAGATCTAGACCGTATTATCCGAGGTCCCGTGTCGCAGTAGGTGGTGGCACGAAAAAAGATCCCTCACTGCTCAACGGCTATAAGTGCCGAGTATATAGGACAAATTTGCAGCTCTCCACCGGCAAGAGGTGGCTTCTCCATTTGAGAAAAAAATTCTCGAAGGGGACATTATACAATGTACAATCACACCCCCCAAGTCTCAATATATTTACTGACTTCCGGGTGGACGACCTCCTATGGGTTAAGTTTCACCGGCAGAGGGTGGGGGGGGGGGGGGTGGCCACGAAACGTTTTCTTAAAAGTAACTTTTTACTACTGGAAAAGTTCAGCGAAAGGCTTGTTGCCCCAAACCCTTACACTTTTTGTTGCAGTACTAATAGTCAATTTATATACTAAAAGTCATTTACTAAATGGCATGCATATGAGTAAAATTTAGTCCTGAAAAAAAGTTGACGACCTCCCCCCCCCCCCCCCTTTAACCTCCACCAAATAGAATTTTCGAGTTTTAAGATTTTTTGAGCTCTCCTGGCTGATGATAAATACGGTGCGTACTAAAGATATTAGAAATATTAAAATTTTTATGTCAATTAAACTGGAATTCAATTATCCAACAAATAACTTAATATAGTTATATTTTTCAGGTGAGAGAACAGTGACGTAGCATCGTTTTTGAAAGTGGGGAGAGGGAGGCAACAAGAGAATAAAAATTCAGACTACCCGGCTGAAAACAACTTGACAAACAAAAAAAAACAACAGGAAATTGTCCAAACTTGAAAATACATAGGCGTCGGAACCGGAAAGGGGGAGGGGGGGGGGCTTAGCCCTCACTTTTTTTTTCCGAAGATAGACCTAGTACATGTATAGACATTGAACATTCCTGCGTAGGTTTAATCCCCCCCCCCCTTTCCATGGACACGATGCAGTATGGGTTTGAAATGGGGAAAGTGGTGGTGTAAAAAAAATTTGGCACTGGTGTTCGAACCTAAGAACAACCCCCCCCCCCCCCCCCCCCCCCCCCCCCCCCCCCGAAATAGGATGTTTGTGTTTGGAAAATGAACATTTTTTTTCTTTTTTTTTTTTTCTTGTCAGAATTTTTTAAAGGTCTAAAAAATTCTTACACTTAGCCCCCCCCCCCCAACTTTCAATTTGCTTCCGACGCCAATGAAATCCTATTTCGGGGGCGGGGTGGGTTTTGGGTAAGATTCAACTTCTTCTATAGTATAAAATTTAAATTTTCTTCCTACTATACTACATTAACTTATTTGACCCTTACTCTTACAAAACGTGGGTAGGCCTTTCGATGAACATATTCAGTATGGTATAAAGTTATGTCTGAAAAAAGGCCGCTATTCCTGTTTGCCCAGAGAAAATAAATATGGAGTTTCCATCATTGGATCGGGTGAAATCGGATCCGGCCTTCAGAAGTTCGATTGATAAAGTATTAAGGCGTATTGAAGAATCTCAAATAACCCCAGCCCGGGTTTGCTTACCTAGTTTTACCAACACTCGTAGCGAACACCACACCACATAGCGTTATAATGCCACACTAAGTTTTGACGGTTTGACAACTTCCATTCGTCTTTATTGAATATGCTTCATTGTTTGCGTGATTGAATTAACATTCGTAGTAGAGATAATCCTAATAATTTATTTAAGAAACTGTATAAGTTTAAAAGAAAGTAGAATGAATTTACAAGAATAAAGCAACATAGAAGTAAGCACAAAATGAAGAATGATAAAAGTTCGAAGTGAAATGTAATAAAGACGAATATGAAAACATTAAAGTGACATATAATTACAATAATAACAAAGCATAAAGAAGTAGGCAAAATAAGAATAAAAGCAAGATACATAGACTTTTGACAGTAATTCCCTTCCATATTTCTAAATATAGTAGAGTAATTGTATCAAAATGATAGGGGGAATACAAACTAAAAAGAGTCATTTTGTCTTGTTTATTCGTGGAATACTTAGAATCATATCTTCACAGTTAAACATTTATGAAATAATGTACTTTCACAGGAGATTAAATTTAATTTCTATCTTCATTTTTTGAAGCATTTCACCTGCCTATATCTACTTATAAAACGTTTTCTAACTGGCCGTCAGTGGCTGATATTCAAAAGATAAAAAAAACTTCCTTATATTTTACAAAGCTATGCACATTTCTTGATCATAATTCGAGGAAACTGGAAGAATAGGAATTATCTCCTTTAGGAGAACTCTCCCGGAAATAAATTTAGGAAAGTAGATACTGGTATTTTAAGTACTGTAACCCAATGCAGTTTTTCCTTTTCTTCGCCAAACTGAAAACAAAGTGTCGCATCTATATCCCTTTTACAAATTTCGATTCAGTATCGAATACTTTTATATCCAAAAATTTTCATAAAGGTACTTAAAAAAATACAAAATATAGAATATATTCATAGTATTTTAACATAACATATGTTTTATTTTTGCTTGAACCAAAATATGTTTAAGTATTTTTTTTTCCTTTAAAGAAGATCAACATTGGGCCCTTGAATGAAAAAGTATGAATATACATGTAAAATCTAATTTATTTATTACATGGACTGTAAATGAAGGTATGTCGTCATTTAAATGAAGAGTGGCTGATTTGGCTTTTGTTGTTGTAGCAGTTGAACATAAGTTTATATATGCTGGATAAAAAAGTACCGTGAATAGGAAAGATGAAATATGATGTTGATTTCTTTTAATTAAAAAGTTTAAAATCATTATATATATGTATAAGCCATTGGTTTAATGTTGATTGTTGCTATACCATCCACTTAAATACAGAGCCAGTGCTTTTTAATACATGTTATTATACCAGCATTAGTCTAGGTTCTTTATATCAAATAGAGTTTATATACATGTACGTATGTAATATACACATGAAAATATGGTATTTATTTTTTTTTAAAAAGTATTTCTCCTCTGAGAGTCAGAATCTTTGTTGTAACAACTTTTCAAGTGTACTTGAAAAGGATTCAAAATTTTATGATTTTTTAAATATTTAACAATCAGGTAGACAAGCGCTCCTATTTTGCTGCATTAAATATGACTCTAAAAATATGATTCATTGAGTCTGTATTCATGTGGGAAAATGAAAAAAAAATGGTGTAAATCAATTCTGAAAAAGAACTTTTGGAAAAATTAAAATTTCA
>NW_026925123.1:0-25404 GCF_032062105.1 Saccostrea cuccullata
TAACACACAAATATGACTTTAATGTATTTCTCATTATACCCAAAAATGAAATAGTTTGCAACTTTTAACTGTGTTAGCATAATAAACAACAATAAAACTTATCGATGCATTTAAAAAACTTGCATGTTCAATACCATGTAGCTGGTTATAAACAAAGCACTGATCGCAATGAACTTGTAAACATGACGTCTTATTGTTAAAAATGACGTATTTCAGGTGCTGTAAGAGGCAGATTGAGGATTTTTTAACAATAAAAAATGCCTTTTTTATTAAACGGAATATTATAAACAGGTTTTTAATAGTTGATTAATACCAATGCATATCCTTTGTTTACTGCAATTATTAGTTAACTATTACGAGAATGCATTTTATTAATTATGTCGTGTTTTTATGTACAGGTTAGGTATATTTTACATCGAGATGCCTCATAAAATCGCACTTTGGTAAGGGCATACACTTAATAGATCTTAACCACTTTTTGAATATAGATAAAGGATATTTTTCTTAAATTGAAAAGTGGTGCTGCTTTCTTTAAATCGAGGGCATAATTTTATAAGTACACAAAATATTTGGTAAATTAAAATCAAACATATTTCTACATTGGTTTCTATTTAAAGCAGCAGTACTTTTCAGAAACTACAAAGTATGCAGAAACAAATAATAACTTGAATTTTTTATTTCAAATAGGGTTTGCCCTTGCGATATTGAAATTTGTTCATGACCTACATTCAGTACACAAACTATGCATTTTTTCACATGACTGTCCATCGATGGGACCAAACTTCATACAGTACAGAGTGGCTTATAATATGCTATTTCAATAAGTATTTGTGTTCTGTGATAATAAAACAGCTTAATTAAAATAAATTCAGGTTTAAAAAGGTCCCATTTTTGCTCGTCTATTTTCCGGTGATTTCTCATAGTAGGCCTTAACAATTCTGCGAAGGCTCAAGAGAGCTTTTCTGATCATATTTTGTCCTCCGTCCGTCCGTCTGTCTATCTGTTTGTCTAACTGTCTGTCTGTCTGTAAACTTTTCACATTTTCGTCCTTTTCTCAAGAACCACTGGACCAATTTTAAACAAACTTAGTAAAAAGCATCCTTGAATTAAGGGAAATTTAAATTATTAAATTGAAGGGCCATGTCCTCATACAAGATAAGATAATCAAGAAAAAAAATAGGGTGGGGTTATTTAAAAACATTCTTCTCAAGAACCACTAGACCAGAAAAGCTGAAAAGTATGTTGAAGAATCCTTGAGAGGTGTAGAATGCAATTTATTCAAATCATGATCCCCGGGGATAGGACGGGGCCACAATGGGGATTCAAAATTTAACATAGAAATATATTGGAAAAATCTTTAAAAAATCTTCTGATGAAGAACCGCTGGGCCAGAAAAGCCGAAACTTATCTTGCAGAGTCCTGGGGTAGTGCAGATTTCAAATTATTTAAATCATCATCCCCTAGGGTAGGGCGGGGGCAAATGGGGATTCAGGGTTTAACAAAGAAATATATAGGAAAACTCTTTTTAAATCTTCTTCACCATTAGGCCAGAACAGCTGAAACTTATGTGGAAGCATCCTGGGGTAGTGTCGATTCTAAATTGTTCAAATCATGACCAGCGGGGGTTGGGATGGGTTTTACATGTATATAAGTCTAGGAAAAAGCTTTAAAAATCTTCTTGGCTAGGAAAGCTGAAACTTATGTGGAAGCATCCTTGGGTAATGAAGATTTTAAATTGTCCAAATACGTGGGGTACAATAGGTTCAGAATAGGCATTACAAGGGGGGGAAATGGTTACGAAAAACATGGTCAAAGGTTCTCAGGTCAGCCCATTGGCCTCTTATACGGCAAAATACACAAGTCCATGACGTCACAATCAGCATTGTGTAGTTCAATGCGAAAACACGATTTGTAGGTCTTTTTCTGCATGGAGTTTCGAAAAGGGATTGATGTTTATTTCTTACATTTACTTTTACCTTGAAAACGTATTTTCTTTTTTAATTTCTTGGAAAAAATAAACTTTTTCAAATATCGCTTAAGTCAACAAATATCGTAAATACAAGTATACGCATCTCGTAGAATTTGTTCTTGACCATCTTAACGTTGACGATAAGCGCTATGAAACGAAAGTAACAGACTGGTGACACTCTTGATTGCTCTGGTTTGTTCAATGACGGGTTAGAATAATGGATGCAAAAATATGAATAGAATAGTATTCAGGCAGGAGTTTGAGGTGCATTTTTCTTGCCTCTAAGTATGGCATGGCGACCAGAGACTGAAACAGACAAGTGATCTAATGAATAAACCAAAGTCAAATCGGATGATTGTTCAAAATGTGAATGGTCGACCGCGTAGTCCAGTGGTTTTGAAGTCTGCTTTAAAGTCGCAGTTTAAAGAGTCAAACCGTACGTCGTAGGTTCGAATCCCACTGTGGGACGTGGAGACCGGTCTTTCGGATGAGACCGTAAAGACCAAGGTCCCATGTCTGCACGAGTATTGGAAAAAAAATTGTAGCTCTAATACCACAAGTGGTGGCATCACCATATGTGTGAAAAATTCTCGAGAGGGGCGTAAAACAAACAAAAATGTGAATGTAGGCATGTAACAATACGATCTTTGCTTGCTGATATAATTGATATAATCATATAAAAGCGCCAACACATTAATACAATTTTATGTCTCATAAAATGATTTATATACAATCTTTTTTACATTGTTTTTGACAAATTTAGATTAAAATTGCAGTTGTTGTTGATTTTTTATGTAAAAAGAGTGTGGTCGACTGGATCGGGATCGAACTCACATTTGGATCGGGTTCGGCTTGATCGGGATCGAGTGCTCAATTAATTTGATTTGACGCAAACATGAGGTTGGAATCAATTTAGAGAGATATTCAAATTTCTCTGATTTTAAGCTATATTTCTACTCCTGTGACATCACCTCAGATGCGTTATCAGTTTGAAGAGTTTGATGGATTGTGCAATTGTCTTAATCTTCGGATTAGTCAGCATGGAGGTAAAAACCTGATATCCCAAAACCGCGCACTGTAGTACAGATAGGTCAATCCTTCTTTGAAGAGTTGCTTTGTGTTTTTTAACTGAATGAACCAGATTTCGATAGTTCACGGCTACAGAAACATACATTTTAATTGTTAATATGAGCCAGGGGCTGTCTCAAGACCCACGAGCTAGCCAGTTCAAGAGAATATTACTCGATTTTCAAGTTGGTCAGCAGACATCCATCCAAATAGGCAACAGACAATGATTGACAATAATAAACTTTTACACAATCAATATCACCAGTTCACCAGCAATAATTAAATTTGGCACCACTGCAGTGTCTGGAACCCAGACATGAAATACTTGGCAAGTGATGGGGTTCACCTGAAGACAACAGCTGCGACCACCGGTTCATGAAGAAGTACCTTCAGAACATTAAAAGTGCTGCCCTCCATCCCTCCCATCTGACTGGATGGGAGAATAATGATAAGTAGTACATTGCACATATGATGATTGATTGTTATGCATCAGTGTTTTTCCATTTATTTCAAAGTAAAGAATTTTAGATCATAAAATCACTGTGGATCTTACAACAAATTGTTATTCTAAAGCGACAAATTTGTCATTTAAAGCAGTCAATTTACCTGATTGCCGACTCTTAGGGAAAACACTGAATGCATGTGATAAAGATTCTGGCTAATGCTGCAATATGTCATGTCACATGATACACAAAATATGACATTATATTAGTGCTTATTTAATTTCAACGTAAACCTCGACATGTCTCTGCACATTATGTTACATGAATTAATTATTTGCTGTCAATGTCAGCACTTGTCAAAATTCTGGGAATCGCCAATGGATTCCATCATCTTATGTGAAGGCTCCAATTTGTTTTTCTTAATCCTCCTAATAGCCAATGAAGGTTGGGACGATTTATTTATTTATTAAAACATGGCTGCCTATCAATGTTTTATGTATGTGAAGGCTCCAGCTGTTTTTGTCAGTGTCAGTACTGGTCAGTATGGGAATCGTGAATTGATTCCAATTGATGTTGGGAATCGTGAATTGATTCCAGTATGATTATGGGAATCGTGAATTGATTCCATCATGTTATGTGTAGGCTACCGTTTGTTTTTCTTAATCGCCCAATATCTGATGAAGGTTGGGACGATCTGTTTCTTTATTTCAAAAAAGGATTTTGTTTTTCTTAATCTTCCCAATATCTTATGAAGGTTGGGAGGATCTGTTTATTTATTTATAAATGGTTTGCCTGTCAATGTATTTTTGCACGTGACTATGTGAAGGCTCCAGTTTGTTTTTCTTAATCTTCCATGTATCTAATGAAGGTTGGAAGATCCTTTTATTTATTTAAAAAAAAAAAAAATGGGTTGCCTATCACTTTCATGTCACAGGTGCTGAATTTTATGATGACCATGATGTACTGACCTGTTTTAAGCTGAGCCGACACTTGTATATATAATAGATTGGCAACATGCATTGTAAAGTTTCAATAACAAATGATGATGAAATATGTAAGCATGTTTGCTCTTATCTACCATTTGTTTATAACTTGGTGGCAAAGAAAATTATTAATTCTATTATATTATCACCTATAGCAATTACATCTGCTTAGACTTATTGTAGAATAAAATGCCACCAAAAAAGAGGAAAATGTGATGGGTCCAAAGCCTCCCAAAAAGGTTACGCAGTCAACCGGCTCAATTGCTCTCTGTGGATTCAGTTTGGACAATTCGATGGATTCCAATTGATCATCGACTTAAGTGGCTGCTCCAAAAAATCAGCTGGCAGCAGCAAATCTTAGACAACAGCAGCAGCCTTGACTCCCAGCAATGCTTCTTCAAACAATATCACTTCAAAGGCTGCACCACTGCAAGACAGACTTCTATTACATGTTCTACTGATTTGAATAGTTCCTATTTGGTAAACACCCTTATAACAGTTGCATTGCTTTTCCTTATAACAGTTGCATTGTTTTTCAGGTTTTCGGTGGCAGATACATTTAAAAGTAACAACTAGATTCTGTCCCATTATCAGTAGACAAAAAGAAAAATAAATAAATAAATAAATAAAAGAATAAATAAATAAAATCCTTAATGATCATTTCATTGACCTCAAAAGTCTACTTCTAAATTTAAAATAGAAAAATATTTCAATTCAGATATAAATAATGTTAATCATTAAATCCTCAGTCAACTAGTTTTAATTGTAATGGGAACCATTTCAGATGTTCACTAAATGTTCCCCTAAGTTCCTTATGTCCTTCCTGGTGTCTTATTCCCAGCAAGCTTCATAAAATAAGGCAATCTAGTATTTTAGTCATTTTAGGGTTTACACACACGCAAATACATGCACACACATAATGACCATATCAAAATGTTTACACTTTTAGTGCAATCATTTTAAAAGCAAATCATCATAAATAATTGAAAATTGGCTATATTAAATATATTTGTCATTTTACTCATTTCGGGTTCTTGCAAGTGCATGTATGTGCAGATTTACCATGTCATTTGGTGAGCACTATTAAAAGTGCTATTATATTCTGATTTTTAAATCATTTCATTCTCAAAACATACAAATACTTATAAATATATAGAGATAATTTGGCGATATAATGTATTATCAGTAAATGAAGACATTTTGTGAAAAATAAGTTGTGCAATGTGACGTTAATAAAAATATATTACAGATTATATCTGAGAGACACTTATGGCTAAGCTAGACATAGGAGATGATTTTAGAAATATCCCAAAGCACTCTTAGACTATCATTAAACAATCAATATTATTTGATAATGTTAACCAATGGGTGCTAGTTCATCTTGTCAGTTTTGTTTAAGTTTTAAACAGGTCCTTGTAATGGTTTACAAAAATGGAATAAAAATCAGGCCAATATCTCAAAATGTCTCTCTGATGTTAGAAACTTCAAACATTTAAGTTTGAGAGTATATTTTCCTCTAAAGAAACAAAACTGTCTTCTCATTAACTTGTTTGACTATATATTGAATTGAGGTAGATTCTATTCCTATAGGGAGTAGATTACTAGTATCTAAGACATGAGAACAAACTCATTGATATTAGACAAATGTTGAGAGGGATAGTCCAGGATAAATGTTCAAAATTTGCCTGTCAAGTGGTTACACCTGGTCATGCATTGTTTCAGACTCTTTTTATAGATTTAAATCCTGAGTGTAATTGCAAACCAAACCATTACATAGAAAATCAACTGCTAAGTAACATGTTGAATTAAGGCAATGTAGCCTTTTAATATGGATCATTTTTGTGGCAAGTCAATATTTCATCAGTATTAGTGGTGTTCTTTACAGAAGCTACAATTATAAGTAGATGGATGCATCTGGTGCTTTGGGTTAAGAAACTGTATAAAGTTTAAAATGGTCTGCTAAATCATAGTAAGATATTCATATAGATTGTCAAATTATATTCATATAGATTGTCAAATTTATCTTAAAGTTCTTCCAATCATTTGCTAGTAGACATTTGGGTCCCATATTTCAGTTATAAAAATTTGCCTTTTAGCTGATAATACAGCATTTATACCTTCAAAACTCATAGTTTACTGTTTTATCTACCATCTACAGAAAGAATTATTTGCAATTTTTAATTTTATGAACGAAATACTCCTCTATGGTAGGAAAGTTGTCAAAAGAGCCCAGAGCTTTCAATTACAATACCCATCTTAAATCTGACTTATTTAACACTTTTCAAGAAGCAGATACAAGAACCAACTATCAGCAGTCTTCCTGATACCTTGAACAATTTTATGCACTTAGGCAAACTAGTTCCTATAAACAACCCATACAACTCAAAAGTAATTCAAATACAAGCCATAATATTTCTTGATGATAATTAACTTTACATAAAAATGAGATATTCCAATCTATAAATGATAGACATCCAATTGTACATACTTTAATTAACGGCCAATGACTTAAAATGTCAATTTTGTTCCAGTTCATGTCTTAAAAGTATACATTACTTAACATAAACACACATCTAGTCCTTTATTCACCTTCAAATCTGATGAACCAGTTAATTTCAATTTTGTGGGATTCCAATCAAAACATGCAATATAAGTTTTCAACTGATTGCTTTACTTTGTCCAGTTCATGTCTTAAAAGTATACATTACTTAACATAAACACACATCTAGTCTTTTATTCACCTTCAAATCTGATGAACCAGTTAATTTCAATTTTGTGGGATTCCAATCAAAACATGCAATATAAGTTTTCAACTGATTGCTTTACTTTGGTCATAGTTTTTGTGTTGGTACCTCAAGTTTTTTACTGCTAGTGGCAGCTTAGAATGGTTTATCTGAAATTGTAATCCAACAGCTCGGTCGTTGGCACTCAAAAGACGTTACATTAAAACAAATGCAGTCAGATTTTGAATTCCACAATTGATGTTAAGAATTCTAAACTAATTGTTTTCCTTATACTTGTACTGTCATTGACTATGATAAGAGAGAAGTGAGCATTTGGCTGTTTCTCTCCAGAATTTAATTAGGATCTGATAAACTTTTTACATCCAATTTCAGTGATTTAACATATAAATCAGTTCCAAACTAAATGTTCCCTTTAAACATGTACTGCCATTGATTATTGAAAGAGAGAAGTCAGCATATGGTTGTTTTTCTTCAGAATTGAAATAGGATCTGATAAACTTTTTACATCCATTTCAATGATTAAGCGTATAAATCAATTCCAAACTAAGTGTTTCCCCTTACATTATATGTACTGCCATCGACTATCCAAAGAGAGAAGTCAGCATATGGTTGTTTTTGTTTTTTTTTTTATCCAGAATTTAATAAGAATCTGATAAACTTTTTACATTCATTTCAGTAATTAAACACATAAATCAAGTATATTAGGCCAGCTAATGGTTGCTGTGATAAATTGTAAAATTTTAAAGTATCCTATCAAAAAAAAAATTTAACCTTCCGATATTGGCCTTAAATTTGCAAGCTAATATACTTGAGGACAGCACCCAGCTGCTCATAAAATTTATGTATGTTAGTTGGAATTCAGCTTTAAATTTGGTCTTGAGAATTGTGTATCAGGTCAGCATATGTCTGTTTACAAAATTGTATCATGTCATGAGCTTAGAAGTTCAAAAATTTGTGTATCAGGTCAGCAAACAGCTGCTTATAAAAACTGTATATTAATTGGAAATCAGCAGGATTTTGTTCTGAATTTTGTTCATAGTTCAGCATATGGATGTTCATAAAATATTAATTGTAAAAATGAGCTCATGTTGTTTATGAGGTAGCATATGGTCTCTTTTTGAGTCTCGTTAACCGTATGTTATTCACAGGTTTCGTAACCTTTGTTCTTTATATTTTGTTACTTATTCAGATATAACTTTGTGCTTATGTGGGTTATTAATGTTTATGCTTATTAAGTCAATATTGTTACATGATATTCAGTTCACAATGTTATTATCTGTTAAAAAACACATGTTTGCTACATTTAATATTGAGCAGTATATAATTTATGAAATGCCTTTCCTTGGGTGGCTCTGCATGCTTCATGCAAGCATTTTGCATGCTGTGTGGCCTGTTTGTTTACGCCACCTTCTTGTTACACAAACTTGGTAATCATTATATAACAATAGCTGGGATAAGCACTAAGTCGCAATATATCATATCTAAGTTGAAACTAATCATCATTTGGCCTTATCCCAGCTATAATTTACATGATTGTATGTAATATTGTATATTTATGTGTTTTTGTTCACTTTCGTCATTTATTAGGTCAATAAATGACATTTTCACTCAATTCAACTTCTTGTGTCTTCACTAGTTTTCAAGTAACAAGAACAAGCTACGGAAAGGCTTTTCATATTGTGAAAGTTACTTTTATTAGTGGAAAAGTTGTGGATATAAATACAATTTTATGTCTCATAAAATGATTTATATACAATCTTTTTTACATTGTTTTTGACAAATTTAGATTAAAATTGCAGTTGTTGTTGATTTTTTATGTAAAAAGAGTGTGGTCGACTGGATCGGGATCGAACTCACATTTGGATCGGGTTCGGCTTGATCGGGATCGAGTGCTCAATTAATTTGATTTGACGCAAACATGAGGTTGGAATCAATTTACCGCCACCTCCCCATCCTCCTCCCATGTAATACCAATATTTGAAATTTTGTTGTATGGAATTTTTTCATCGTTGTATAACATCAAGCACTTACCATGCTTTGTGGCCTCTCTGTTTACGCCACCTTCTTGTTACACAAACTTGGTAATCATTATATAACAATAGCTGGGATAAGCACTAAGTCGCAATATATCATATCTAAGTTGAAACTAATCATCATTTGGCCTTATCCCAGCTATAATTTACATGATTGTATGTAATATTGTATATTTATGTGTTTTTGTTCACTTTCGTCATTTATTAGGTCAATAAATGACATTTTCACTCAATTCAACTTCTTGTGTCTTCACTAGTTTTCAAGTAACAAGAACAAGCTACGGAAAGGCTTTTCATATTGTGAAAGTTACTTTTATTAGTGGAAAAGTTGTGGATATAAATTCGTTTTATTTAAAAAAAAAAATTACAAATTCAATAAGACTTTCTCGATCTTCACCATATCCACTATTTATTATTTCTTTTATTAATGTATATACAGAAATAGGATCTTGTGTAAATGTTACTTTAACAATTGCTTAAATATTTCACATTCACTGTGATCTTTTTTATTAATTCGTGAATTCACATGGTAACTAACTAAAACTAAACCTATGAAATTATAAATGAAAAAATTAATTGAAGTAGCAAAAGAACTTTGTTTTCGGAGGCTTTTGATTTTATTGCATCACGCGACTATCTCCACGTGATCGCACGAAGTAAGAATTTTAATAATGTGGAGCAGGAAGTCAGGAATTATTTTGGAACAGTTGAGTAAACACTCCGATGTCGTTTTAAATTTTAGAAGCTTCTCCGTATCGACACAGTTTTAGGACTATTAACGAAATAATTGCATTCTGGAAAATGCATGTTTTGATTTACCTTAACTTGTTTTCGGAACGACTAAACATTTATTGATTAAATCTAAAGCTTATAATATCTGCCGATATCTCACCACTGCATTCTCGATTTTCCTTCATTCACTAAAAATTAACGTAAAGCAAAATGATTGTTTTGTTATTTAATTATATTGTGATGTGTTTTTTTAATCCATACTTTAAAATCTTTTTTAAGGAGGACAAAGAGTTATTTTAAAGGGCACACTTGACAAAACTAAGTAGAAAAGAATTACATGTATTTGTGTCCTAAAATCTATGAGTACATGGAATTTGAGATCGTTTTACAAAAGGCCCTTTAGGTCTGCTTTCAGTAAGTAAAGAACACAATGATACACTATTCTGTTAAACGTATTTTGATTTTCGATGATCTTGGGACCATGGTAAACAAAATTAATTTTTTTCTGTTAAATACTTTCATACTGCTACTTCTTACTAGACAGTTTTGCTTGGATCTCAAAATAACGTGGCACACAAGTAAACTAAACTAAGATACATAATTCTCTATATCGAATTTTGATTTAAATTGTCAATTTTTTTCGTGGTATTTAAAAAAAATATAAAGTTCTGTAAAGAGTCTTCAAAACGGCACTCCTACTACCATTTGGTCATATTTCAAAACAACTTGGTATATGAGTATACTACACTATGATATATTATTCAAAATATTCATTTTTGATTTCAATGAACGGATGTGCCATGGTAACTAAATATAGATTTTTTGGAAACACTTTCAAGACTTTAGGGGCCTATTCCATCGATCTACAGTTTTGATCAGATTTCAATATAATTTGGCAGATAAGAATGCTTTAATAAAAAACATTTATTTATTTTTATTTCAATTCTTAAGGTTATTCTAAATAGAAATTTCTGTGAAACACATTCAAAATGCTATACTCCCACCCCCAGATTGGTCTGAATTTAATATAGCTTGGCAAGCAAGCAGACATCACCAAGATACATGATTGTTTTCCCCTTTTGTTTTATTGTTTGATTTTGTTGAATGATATTTCTAAAAAAAAAATTTAGATAATTTATGTAGATTCTTTTGTACGAAAGCCGGATAGGCTCATTTCTGAAAAGATGAAAAAAAATATTAACTCGTTATAACGAGTTAATTTTCTCGTAATAATGACTTAGTTATCTCGTTATAACGAGTTAGTATCTCGTTATAACGAGTTAATTTTCTCGTTATAACGAGTTAATTATCTCATTATAACGACTTAATTTTATCTCGTTATAATGAATTAGTTATCTCGTTATAACGAGATAGTATCTCGTTATAACGAGTTAGTTTTCTCGTTATAACGAGTTAATTATCTCGTTATCACGAGTTAATTATCTCGTTATAACGACTTAGTTTTCTCGTTATAACGACTTAATTATCTCGTTATAACGAGTTAGTTATCTCGTTATAACGAATTAATTATCTCGTTATAACGAGTTAATTATCTCGTTATAACGACTTAGTTTTCTCGTTATAACGAGTTAATTATCTCGTTATAACGAGTTAATTATCTCGTTATAACGACTTAGTTTTCTCGTTATAACGACTTAGTTATCTCGTTATAGCGATTTAATTATCTCGTTATAACGAGTTAGTTATCTCGTTATAACGAGTTAGTTATGAATTCAAAATGGCAGTAGTTTTAATGCTATTGATGTTTAGTTGATAATTATCGGTCATACTGCACTTGAAAATTGATAAAAAGTTGCTATTTTCTTCGATAAAAGACACGAATTTTTCTGATGTGTTTTGGATGACTTATTAGCTTTCATAATCAATGTCTTAGTACCTAAATTAATACACTATGATAGGAAGCTAACGCAGGCGTTAATGCAACATACATTATATACACTTACAGTGTGATATATATTATTTTGAGAGTCAGAAATGTTTTGAAGAAGGGGAATATGGAGGCATCAGCAATGAGGCCATGGACGTAAAATTCGGGGGCTACTTTTTCTTCTTCCAATAAAGTGAAGGGCCGCTGCTGCGGCATATTCATCAAGAGGCAGTCATAAGTTTCCGTATACATGTACATGTATTTGTCTTCGGTCTTTTAAGTATACAATCAGTGGCGTAGCATCGTTTTTGAAAGTGGGGGGGCCAGGCAGAGAAAAAATTTTTTTTTACTTACCTGAAAAAGTTGACGAGAAAAATAAAAAAAAAAAAAAAAAAAAAAAAAAAAAAAAGGGGTAAAAGTTGCCCAAAGTCGAAAATCCTATTTCGTGGGGGGGGGGGGGGGGGGGGGGGGGGAGGTAAACTTTTTCTCAGTGGCAACAACGATTATACTACATTTTCGGTACATTTCTAAAGGTGGTGGGGCCAACCAGGTTTTCAATTAACATTTCCTATAGTGTAAGTAAGGTTGGGAAAAAAACTGCCCCCCCCGGATACTACGCCCCTGACAATACAAATCAACTGCGTCGTATATACATAAACAGAATACAATCACAGGCACAACCCCAAGAAAAACAAAAATAAACTAATTTGATGTTTTTCAAAAAAAATCTTTATCATACACACTATAAACAAACTTGATCAACTCGGTTTAAATAAACGTTGAGTTAGTAATAAAAGAGATTAGGAACGACCGCGGTTGCTGAAATACATGAATCGCATTAATTGATTCAAATATAGTTGGATTTGAATGTATCCAACATTACATGTATATATGTATACATGTAATAAAATTCGCGAGCACGGATTGCCAAAATCATAAGACTGATGTTACAAATCGAGATCTCGAATTATTAATCCGTGGGAACGGATTGTGTAATTTGAGATCTCGAATAATAAATCGAGGGAACGAATCGGTAATCCGTGGGATCGGATTGTGTAATTTGAGACCTCGAATTATAAATCGAAGGAACGAATTAGTAATCCGTGGGATCGGATTGTGTAATTCGAGATCTCGAATTATAAACCGAGAGAACGAATTGATAATCCGTGGGAATGGATTGTGTAATTCGAGATCTCAAATTAATTTTTACTTTTTTGAAAAATCGACGTGTCCCTTCATGGCTTTCGTAGTTTTATATGTTATACTACTATACTTCCTATCACTTAGATATATCAACTAATGATCAGTTTTTAACTCGTTATAACGAGAAAATTAACTCGTTATAACGAGATAACTAAGTCGTTATAACGAGATAACTAAGTCGTTATAACGAGATACTAACTCGTTATAACGAGATAATTAACTCGTTATAACGAGATAACTAAGTCGTTATAACGAGATAACTAAGTCGTTATAACGAGATACTAACTCGTTATAACGAGATAATTAACTCGTTATAACGAGTTAAATTTTTTTTTATCTTCTCAGAAATGAGCCTATCCGGCTTTCGTACTTTTGAAATGCTACTCTTTTGGCAGTTTTAGTCTGATTATTGCAACCTTGTCACAGAAAGAGACTTAATAAGGAATAATTCCACTGTATTATTGCTGTTGAAAAGTTATTATTCCATTCTCTACTTTGATTATCCTTTGTTTTAATGGACATAAACTTCTGGTTTTCAGATAATGAATCTTACAAAAAATACTGGACAATTATCAAAGCAATTTGTAAAGTTGAAGGTTCAATTCAAAGAGACTTTGTCAACGTTTCATTCTACCACGTAAATGGCGAGCAGATTGAGTTAGGTATGTTGAATGAGCTTCAAGGTTCTATTCCCTTGAATGATCTACTGAATCTGTATATTAAATAAATGCAGAATGGCACTTCATAGTATGATATTTTATGATTTTTCAGAAAGTTCTGTAAAAAATTCTTGAAGAAATTACAAAGTGTGTTCTTTGATACATGAAAGTTTTTTAGACAAGTATAATATTTATGCAATGCCCCCCCCCCCGATTTTTTTTATTTGAATTACTGTGTATCACTATGTTTTTGATTTGAATTAGATTCTTTAAATTTCTGTTAATAAATCGTTTATAGAAATTATGAAATTGATGGAAGTAATAAAGTCTTCAAGCTCGAAAGTCCAAAAAATACAAAGTAGGAGTAGAACAAACAGGGACATCTTAAACATTAGAGGTGGGACCAGTCACACCTGACGTGTGCTCCTTCATGATCGGTAGATAACGGAATAATCCGTCTTCAATGCAGTGTATTTTAAAATAATGGACAAACAGTTAGTATGAAAAACGTCAGTCAGTATTTGACTCAATGATAGATTGTATTTGCTGACAAAAATTATTGTATCTACCATAGAACTTCTGAAAATTAATAATTACTTTTGCTGATATTTTTGTTTCATCATTTTTGTAAGTAACTTACCTCAATTTAGAAATAACTCACTTGAAGAGATTGCTCTCGCGTATCGATTAAACTGAGAGAAGGTACAATGCTGCATATCTATTGGAAAATGACGATTGGAAAGTTTAAGAATCATAAAGTTGTTCAAAATCATGCAATTGTAGATATGAACATTAAAGTAAGATAATTTATGAAGAATGATCTTAAATGATGAATACCCTTAATAATTTCAACCCAACAACTTGAATGACTAGTAAGTTATGATTTTAATCACTAATCATCCACGTACACAGTAAACATTTTTATTCATAGTTTTGGTCTTTATAAGACATGCATTTATTTTACAATGATTAATGGTCCTCTTGCTGAAAAAAATGATAAAATATGTCCTTCCACAACTTCATAAGTTGCCGAACTGTAAAACTATTTTTCTTCAAACTTTTGGAATGATATGACAGAGATGTATTTTAAAGTTAAAAAACCCTAGCAAATTATATAATTGAAAGAATTTATCTCAAATTTAAGCTTATCATGCATTCCATATGGTTTATCTATTTCAGCCCATATTTACATCAGAATGTTACGACACGAAATCATGCAATTTTCTAAAGCAGCTGTTCCTGACATCTCAGAAATAAGAGAAATAGTCGCAAGAACTCTGTACACAATCCAGGAATTTTACAGCAATACGAACTGGATAGAACTTTGTGGGAATGCTGTTTATTTGGATTTTGGTATGTTATTTAGACCTGCTAAATGACTCCATTATCATTATTAATATAATGTGACAAACTTAAAGTTCATGTACATTTACATCGGTAAAGATATATTTACATGAAAGGATGAAAGATGATGTGCCGCAATGCAGTGATTACAAAGCGAAGTATATTTGTAATAATTTTAGATCGTTGTATGTAAAAAAAAAAAAAATTACAATCAATATTCAGGGTTCTCCATCATTTTAAATGTTACTGTGTTGCAGATTTACACGAAACACAAAAATTTCACTATATTTTCGCGGTTAAATTCGCAACTGAATCAATATTCATTGTAATAACAAAAGAATACATTCACATGCTTTTAAAAATCGATAATACGTTACACAATGGTATGGTCGTGCATATTGATAAAAAAAATACACATGTTCTGAAAAGCCGAGGAAATTCTGGTCGATACGGTCGAACTTCTTGTACTTAACATTATTTAAAGTAAATTTGCCGTGATTACTTGTCAGTTTTCTTGATCGAATTACCGAATTCAGAATGGTATAATACTTTTAAGAGTTCCTTGAACATTTTGAAAATTTTAAGCAATTTATTATATTGCTGAAAGACTTCGATACGATGTTATGTTTGACTGTCAATGCTACAAACATAATTCTAGAGCTGTGGCTCTATACAAAAGACATATTTAAATATTTTTTAAAAAATAATACAATGTATTTTTTGCAACTACCAATTAACCGTTACATGGAAGTGTGAAAACAAATTACCGGTATTTGTCTTTGTTCCCTGATGCGTTAAGTCTGGCGAGGGTCTAGGAGATAATTGACTAGCAAGATGAAGCCCTTGTAATTAAGTGGTCCACCGTTAAGAATTGAAAGATGGTAGAATTGTTTGATTAAAGATTTAGTTAGAGACTTTTACATGTTTATATTTTCTAATTATCATAGATTTTACTGTGTCGGCAAAATTTTTACTGTGTCGCACGCATAAAATTTGAATCGTAACTCTGTCGGAGAAAATTTTACTGTGTCGGGAGCAACACAGTAAAACAGCTCATGGAGAACCCTGAATATTACCTGGAAGTTGAGTATATGAAGAAAGATTGACATCCACTGAATATCATCTCCTTCGTTTCTTAATAAAACCCTTACATCTTAAATATTTGACGATGTTTCTGCGGATGGTGCTTATGAGTTCACCCTTTTTTTGGAGGGCCGTCTATTTTTATTTTAACGTTTAACGTATTTGGCGTTGTTTTGCCAGAGACAACAATAGCATTGACAATTATACGTGTTTTCGAGTTTGTGGAATTAAAATCGTGACAAACAAACACCACAATGAAATCATTAAGCATGGTGCTTTATGTTTACATTTCTCTGAGACACCCCTCCTCTTAAGTTTGCTGAATAATGGGTTTAAATCTTTGCTGGCCCATATATGCAATAAAGTATGCAAATTTCGGCTTAATGTTAGGTTAAATTAAAAGGAATAATCCATCTTGTATCTGTGAAATTTCAGGGCAAGACAATGTAACATTAGTAGAGCTGGCGGGTCCGAAAGAGGATACATGTACCAACTGTAATTATAAAGAAGGGTAAATAGGCATACAGTATCTAAATATTTATCAATTACTTTAGTAAAAAAGTAATGTAAATCTGGAAATTTTTGCTGTAGATAAATTTTTAGCAAAATTTGCGAGTTTATTGCATTCGCAAAAATATTTTTCTTAAAAATATATTACCAATAAGAAAATATAAACAAAGCAGTGGTAATTCGCTAAATTTTGAAACGTAAATATTAGTCAACACCATTTTGACCCGAATTCGCAAAAAAAAATCGACGTAAAATTTTCCAGATTTACAGTATTTATATTTGTTGAAATTTTTAGTTGATGTACAAGTAACTTGAGACTGATATATTTGTTTTTAACTTTGATTACAATAGAAGTATAAATTATTATGTTTAAAGAAATAAAAATACCTTGTCTAAATAGAAAAAAACAAGATGTGTTTGTGAAACACTGATACTCCTGTATGGCAGCTTATTGTGGGGGCTGAAATTTTTCTGAGATGCATGTCAAACTCCAAAGTTCAAAGTCTAATTCTTGATTTCGATAGGAAGGTCTTGCCATTATGAATAAATCTTTGAAATATTAAAGCCCGAATTCTAACTGTTCAATGGAAAGGACCAATTAACACATAGACGCCGCTTCTACTACGATCAAAGCGTGGCCGAAAGTGTGGCCGATCGTGACAAATCGCAGGAGAAACGTCGAGGGGTCGTCATAATCGTAGTATGATCGCAGTAGGGTCTTCATGATCGGAGAGCTCTACGCTCTCACCACGCTGATTTTGAACATGTTCAAAACAAGCGTAGCGGGATCGTGGCCAACAATAATCGGGATTGAGTCGTAATAAGAGCGGAGTACAAGCGCCGTAATCGTGCAAGCAGCGTAGAGAAATCTTCATGATCGTAGTAAAAGCGCCGTACGAACGTAGGAACTTACCAAGCACCAAGCATCTAGGTTTTGTGCAGCGTCGTAGTATGGTCTTCAATGTCGTAGTGGCAGCGTAGCGTAAACGCACTACACACGGCTGTGTGTCGGCATTGGTCTGCGTAACATCGTAGTAGAAGCGTGTTAGCAACGCGTTTAACGTAGGGACATCGTAGTACGGTCGTAACGAAGACCACAATTTGCCAAATTGCTCTTTCTTGAAGCTGATCAGCTGTGATCTGCCCCGATCCAAAAACTTTTCAGATCGTGGCTTGATCGGGATGATCACCGTAGAGTCGCAGCTCTGTGTGAATGGGGGGTAAGGGCCATGCTATAAGCTGCCACGCGTCGGAATCAGCGTTTCACGAAAATTTTTTTGTAAGATATGTATTTGTCAAGTGGATCCTTTAATACAACGTATTTTGAAAGAGATTTAAAATGAGGAAAATCCGTTTGCTTACGTGATATAATACTTGAAACTAAAGATGTATCATGACAAGTTTGACCCCAAAAAAGTTTCTAAGCATAATTACATATACCATCAACTCTTTATTTAATGTTAGAAATGAACGCAGCAAAATATTCGATAAAAATGAAATGATCTTAAAATGCAAAACGAAAAAATCCGATGAAGGTTGAATGAAGACATTATAATCATTGAATCATATGCCTAAAAAAAATATTTTTAGGCTTTCAATGTGTGACAACAACTTAGTTGCTGACAAATTAACAAGTGACTACAAATCTGGACAACAAGTAACTAAACCTTTCCGTGAGTCGTTAATCTTTTTGTATAATTCTGACTCACTTTGTTATACGTACATATAGTATGTCCATATCAGACACAAAAAATCCTTTGGATTATAAGTTTCCTAATAACAAGACGTGTTTTAGAAACACTTATACCACCGTATGGCAGCTTGTGACGAGGGTTGACATTTATCAAATTCAAGGCAAACACTCAAGTCAAGAAGGTCAAATTGTTGGTATCCAAAGGAAGGTACCCGTCTTGTCACAAGAAATTCATCTGTGAAATATGAAAAGCCTTAGTACTTTTAAAAGGTTCAAAAGTTATGGTCAAGGTTAAAGTTTCTTAAATGTGAACCAAACTCTAAAGAAAAAAAAATTGCCAAATGAAAGGTCTTGTCAGTGAATACACAAGTGCATGTAAGTATGAAAGCTCTAGCACCAAACAGCAGCCAAAAGTAATAGCTAAGTTTAAAAACATTCGGAAAAGTTTTGGTAAAAGTGGATCAAACTCCAAAATTAAGGTGTCAAGGTCAAATTTGATGGCACATGTACCTAAAGAAGATCTTAACCTTGGTTATAACTTTTGAACAGTGAGTACTTGTGTAAACCTTGTTATTCCTATTGTTATTCTTTGTATTCTTAAGTGTATTCCTTGTTACAAGATCTTTCTTTAGATACCAACATTTTTTAACTTTTGATCGTGGGAATCTGACTTGCATTTGAGAAATTTCAACCATCACCAATATTTTGATATACTGGTGTATCAGTGTTTCATAGCACATCTTGTTTTGGTGGTTAAGATGTAAAAGACAGTCATTTAGTCCTTTTTGTATTATACAAATAATTGAATAAGTATAAAAACCAATAATTTTATCTTCAGCTGAATGAGTCACATATTTCTGAAAATTGTTTTCTTCAACAAAAAAAAAAGTCAGGACAGGGATTAAGTGGAAAATGCAGTCATGGAACACAGGATGACGAAGGTCGATTGATGACTGCCACTGGCGGTATATACAAGGGAAGATCTGTTCAAAGCGAGGCTCCGCATAGCAACTTCCACAGGGCGGCCGCAGAGGCAGCCATATCCGCTACACAGTATTTTCTTATTGCTCCAGGTTATTGGCATTGAACATTAAATAAATAATACATTATTAAAAACACTGATGGTATATTTCTCTTTTTACAAATAGCATACATGCGAAAATACTCGTAAATCTTACTTTTATTAAAATACATTTTTTTCTTTATATTTAAGATAGGGGGCTTTTAAGCCTTATGGGCGAGAAAGTTTTCCGGGATGTTTTTGGAATACGAAGCAGAGAGGAAGTGGTTAAGACGTCTTTAACTTTCGTCATTGATGTCACAGGCTCTATGGGTAGTAACATTAGAGAGGTCATAAAGGGAACGCAGAAAATAGTCAATGAAGCTAGAGATTTTCAATTCGTGCCTGGAAACTACATTCTCGTCACATTCTCTGATCCTGGTTGGTAAACCAACTTTACATCCGACTTTAATCTCTTTTACTGTAATCTCTTCTGCATAAAGATATGTAGATTTTCTTGAAAATTGAATTACAAAAACTGGTTTTGTTGTAAATTTTATATAGCATGATTATAGAGTGACGAAAGATTGATTGATAGCTTAGACGAAAGAACGTAAAAATAACAAACATTATTAAAATTTAAAAAATCAGAAAACAATCTAACTCTGTGAATAGCCAATACACATGGACCTCTGAAACTAAAGAGATCAGGTGCTTAGGTAAAGAAAGCATCCCCTGTAGATCGGCCGATTCGCTTTGCGCCATATGTTTTGATTAATAGACGGAACTTTCCATAGTGAAATATATTACATATATAAAAGCAAAGGTCCATGAATTAGTGTGAAACAATTCATCCAAAATAGGACCCAATGATAACTTAATTTAGATAACAAGGCCATTGTAACAAACATAGAACTTAACGAAAGGCTTACATTGTTGAAATCACAATAACACCATGAACATCAATTAATTAAGAAAACGTCGTCAGTGCATGTATATCCCAATGTCGATCGTGTTGAAGGTAACATTTTGGTAAGGAGTAAAGGTAGGGGCTTGGTTGACTGCTGGTACTAGTATGTTGAATATTGTATATTTACTTATAGCTTCGTTGACGACTGGTCGAAAGACAACAGATCCACAAACTATGATATCATGGCGTCAGAATCTTACGGTCAGCGGAGGTGATGATTGTCCCGAGTATGCTTTAACTGGATTGTTAAAAGGTACATTGTAAGTATTATTTAGAGAACGAGACGGGTTATGTATCGTAGATACAAATTTGGGGGTATACGAGTGCGCAAGCACGAGTCTCCACCCCCAAATTTGTATCTACGATACAGAACCTGTCGAGTTCTCTAAATGATTTGTGACACGATCAATCAAAAATAACTCCGCCCACTTTATAACTTTGCAGCATCCAAACTTCCGCCAGAGTTCTGTAGATGAGGCCCCGACGGGGAGTTCGCATCCGCAGTGTATATATTTCCACGGAAAACGTAAAATTCGGTCAGATTAGTTTTGACAATTTAACGGGGTAGACGTAATCGAGTGATAGTCACTCTTAATGGATAAAGTGGAGGATTTAACCATTGTTGTTGTGATCTATAAATGGAGATTGATTATAATATTTTTCAGGGGTCTAACCCTAAAATCCCGGTTTGACTAGATTTACAAAATCAGAATTTACAGAAAATTCTACGATGGACTCTGATATCACAGATTTATATTTTCTAATTGAATTGCGACATTAAAAACGAAGTGAAAGAGATCGACGTGTGGCTGTCGTAAGCGAGAAGGATTTTAAAAAATAAAAACGCGAAAAATGGACTTGAATGATTTGCACGAGGATAGTGGATGTTTTCCGTTATTGCGAATTTTCTTTTCGTTTGGATCAAAATTACGTGTAGATTATGTTTTCCGTTATTGTGAATTTTAGTTTTCCTTTGGATCTAAATTACGTGTAGATTCTGTGTGGAATAAGTGTTCATTGACATTTTACATTCTCAGGATTAATACCGGGTATTTCTCTAAAATTTATTATAGGAAAACATGAGGATTTTACTATTTGTACGTGCTTTTGCTAAATTGAATCAGATTTATTTTTAGACCGTGCTGTATTTTAGATACAGAATAGTTAGCTAATACAGAACGGAAAGTAGCTCCGCCCACCAAAGTGCCGTTCTGTATTGCCAATACAGAACAGTAAACTTCAAAGAAAAACACCGCCATCGTGTCACAAGAAGTCAATTCAGGTTCATTTAATACGTTTCAAATAGGGTTTTAAAACGTTTTTCGTATGGATATCAAAACGATATGCAAAAATCGAAAACATAAAAAATAATATATTAGATATGTATTAAATATGTTTAAAAGTAAAAAAGATTATGTTAAATTAAATGCAATTTTATTTTTAACACTCCTGCAATAAAATTTATGTGCTAGGACTTATTAACTTGGTTTATATAAAAATGACCTACACTATTGGATCCATTTTTTTTAAAGAAAAGACTAAAAGGGCATTAATTCGTAAAAGACTTTGAGTGAACTCAAAGTATAATATTTTTGAAGAGGTGGATTATTTCGATGTATAGCGTTTCTCTATATTATCTACTGTCAATACCCAAGTACGGTGATGGCGGAATAGAGATAAAACTATGGTAAAATAATCAGCTATTTATTAATGCCCGCAGTTAAAATATACAATAATGACGGAGCTAACAGAGACACTTCCTTTCTCTGCAGCATGTAATAGAAAAAAGAGAGAGGATAGGTATACGTCACGACAGGTGCTGTGACGTATACCATGTGATCGGAGGCAGCAGGGCAATTCGTGCCCAGTACCTCCAGGACCACCACAGATGGATTGACTGCTGTATAAGAAAAATCCTATTCAAAATCATTGAGTCCTATAATCTTTTTAAAGTATCATCATATTTTTATTTTTTTATATGTCTTGTTTCTTAGGAATAGAAATGTCGAATAAAGATTCGAAGATTTACATCTATACTGATGCAGACGCAAAGGACGAAGAATTACTTCCTCAAGTGAATGCGAGAGTGAAAGAAAAATCCGTAAAGCCTATATATATCCTCACTGGACAATGGAGATGAATTATAATTTAAAAGAAATCAAATGTTAAGCATCTGATAAAAAGGGCAAAATAGTGATAAGTTTCCTATTGGTTTTCATTTTTACCACATACTTTTTAGTCAAGTCTTCCAAAAAGTTTGCTGTTGAACAAGTACGACCTTACCGTAAGAAAAGGTCGAGCTTGTCGGTGTTTCAGGCAATAGCTGAACAAGCTGGAGGTAAAGTCATTCAGACAAAAGTGGAGTTACTTGGAGCTATCGTGGAAAAGGAAATCAAGGTTTCATTTTCTTAAACGTCTATAAATAGAATTAAAACATTATGCAATGCCTTCACTTTAACAAGGTGCATGTGTGCTGGCATTGGCTTTCATATTTCACCGTGAAAAAAGAATTGTTGTTCCATCATGAATGTATACCTATGTATGAAGTTCATCTGGCAACTATTTAAGAAATTATATGAAAGTTATGACTGATTGTTTGTTCATAAAGAAATTTTATCATATACGAACCCCCTTCCCCCTCCAAAAATAGGGTTTACTTTTTTGTCAGGTGACTTATTAAAAAGGTTTCAGTTAAAGTTCAAGAATTTTTTTTGTTTGAGGCCCATAGAGACTGGGTATCATTTAAAAATGACGTAACGTTATACCCGGCCCTCCATGCCATGATTTGCTTCATAATCCTAAAATATTTATCATCTATTTAAAAGAGTGTAATTTATGGTTTTTCATGATACTTTGCTCCATATTGTTCAATAATACCATTATAGTACTGACAGGGTCAAAATATAACATCTACCACTGATCTTATTATAATCAATATTACCTACATGCTACTTATGTTCTTCTTTTTTGCTTTTCTTGATTTATAAAAAAGGAACTTTACTTGAATTGAATATTTTAAGAACACATTCCATCAGACCACAAGATTTTTCTTATCTTATTGATTGTCAGTATTTCATATCTTCTAAACCGTTTTCTCTGCGAAGTGTCTTGCATATTTTCTGGAAAATATCTATTTATCATCTATTTATTGTCCATATTTTGTTTATGAATTAATGTTGACGAAATTTTTACTACACATACTTTCCGGAGACGTTCCCATCTTCCAATGTTTTTGTAACATGGTTTTTGATTCCTGACGGATTCAATGAAAACTATAGCATTCCTATTGACAACGGCATCAACACATTAAAGATATTTATTAAGAATGTTTCAACAGAATCCGAGTTTTCTCTGTTTTATCCCAAAGGTATGTTTTACTTAAAATTTTAAAAACCTATACATTTAATCCTTTACAAGCATAGAATATACGGTATTTGAAGTAAAAAAAGTTTAGCTAAAGATGCTTGAGATCAAATAACTTTTGAAATTCTGATTCGACTCTACGTAAATACATTGCTTGTCAATTGTCTGTGAAAATTTCAAAGTTAATGTTCTGTATAAATCAAAGAAAAGCTGGATTTTATCTATCTCTAAGGTGAGTATTGAAATTAAAATTAATCCCTGTAATGGAAATTCATGAATTTTAAGAAATCGAAAAGGAATATTTGATAAATTTACATGCAGTACTAATCTCAATTTGAGAAATAACTGACTAAAATCTTTATTTCATGATGTGATCAATCGATTGGACTGCGTGATAATTTAAATACACGCTGAAAGCGTTTATGCATAAATTATCACGCAAGCCAATCGATTGAACATGGAACAAGACAATATGACAGTTATTCCTTATATTTACAAGCTCTTGAATTTGTAAACCAGTTGCTCAATGTCCTGCTTCTTTTTCTATTTGTCCTTCCCTGCACGTGATTTTTTTTTAATCGTGCCTATTGATGAACCAGTTGATATATATAGATATGGCACGCCAAATTTACAAAATGAGATAGTTTATCGGTTGTAAACTATAGTTTACGAATTATAAACTATAGCTTACGAATTGTTAACTATAGTTAACAACGTTAATCTATATTTCACATCTGTAAACCATAGTTAACGCGATAATCTATGTTTCACAACCGTAAACTATACTTAACACCGAAAACAGTCATTTGCGATTACAAAACATAGATTATCTCATAAATACAGTTTCACGATTTGTAAACTATAGTTTACAAACCGTTAACTATTGTTAACGATCTGATAAATATAGTTTCACAATTTGTGAAACTATGATAAACAACTCTTAACTATAGATTACGATTGTAAACTATGGTTTACAAACATGAATCTATGTTTATCAACAAAATCCATTGTTAACGCTTTATTACAGACAGATAAACTTAAATTAAATTCGTAAACTATAGTTAACAACCGTTAAATATAATTTTACAGATGAAAACTATACTTTACGAATCGTGAACTATAGATTACGGTTTGTTAACTATAGTTTACAGTCGATAAACCTTTTTTCTCAATTGTGAAACTATGATTATCTCATTTTTGTGAATTTGGCGTGTCATATATAGAGATAAATATCATTTACTACTTGTAATTTTGTCTCGGACAAACACATTGGAAAGTTAATATACCATGATTGCAAGAAATCTATACTGGCTGCAAATATACAAAAACGGTGTCTATAGCTCTAATACATCGTATGGCACTACAAAATGTGATAACAAAAGTATTATCATTATCAACATGCACATGTTTTTTTTTTCTTTTTTGTTTTTCTCACTCCCCCTACTTGACACCATACATTCCATGGTTGAATATTTTTGACCATCAATTCTAGTGTAAGAAACCAAATTACACATCTGACCAATTTTCATCATTTAGACGACATAGTCAGGAAATTTTCGAATATTATGTTCTTATGCGTTTCTTTTTCCTTTTATATGCTGATTAGTTGAGGAGCATAGTAAAATCAGTTAATCATAGATACTCAAAATACATATGACTTTCAATATATTTCAATTCGTACTATTTTTACCTGTAATGAGAAAATTAGATATAATAAAT
>NW_026925124.1:0-25650 GCF_032062105.1 Saccostrea cuccullata
AAATCTTACATTATAATATACGGGATACATCTTATTTATGTCTTAAAAAGGATAATTTACAAAATACACGTAAGTTTTTAATAAACGTTGTGGTGAAACCGGGAAGATGAATTTCGCTGGATGTCAGTTGATCATACTCAACTATATATTTTCATATTACATCTGACAAAAAGGGCGTTAAATCTACGGATGCTCATTTCATTTAGGTAGAATTTTTTACCATGACATTGTTACAAACATGATGCCAATCTTCAAATTGAAACACTCGTAAACGCCGAATGAATTTGTTATAAAAATAATAACCAGAAGATTTTAGCTGTCAGTGTTGCACCTACACTGTAAAATAGAGGAATTTTAGCGAAATTTTCAGATTTTTAAAATTATTTCAAAATATACATTTTCCGACAAACGTATAGCTACATTTAGAGTCTTAATTTGATAGGAAAAGTCGATTACATTATGTACAATCTCCCCACCAATAAATTGCAATTTATACGCAAATATTACCTCATGGAATTCTACAAGGCGATGGGGAAAGAAAAAAAATTACACAGAGAAATATTTTCTTGCAATTTCATGTATGTGAAATTGCATTGATTGATCTTTTGACAGATGAAGAAAATGTAAAATGCTTAAAATAAAAAGACATAAGACAATGTTGAATTTCATATCACAACAAGAAGTTTCCAGGACTCACATATTTGATTTGACCTGAAATAAAAATTTATTTGCTTGCAGTTGCCTACCGACCCACTGAAAATGCACAAAACCCAAACTTTTTTTTTTTACCATTTTGTTATATTATTACTTTTTTTTAATTTTCAGCTGTTTCATTTTAGTTTTTGTTTTTATCAATCTTTGATTTATACAAGAGTGAAGAGTATTCTTCTTTAGTAGGTCTATGAAAAACTCTATTTACTTATTGTCTAACAAATATCCCAAAACTTATTTTAAAAAAAAAAAAAAGAATGCCTACCTACCTACCCCTCAGAAAATTATAGGTCGGCAACTGCAAACACAGCTTGGCCTTATGTACGTATTAAACAACTGTGCTCGCCTAGCGCTCTTGCACAGCCAATATACTGCTTAAAATTCAATACAACAGGAAATTTAAATTCAAAATAATTATGATGAATTTCAAATCAATATGCTTAGCGCTTCCCAGTACTTTCAGTACTTTGATTACTTCTCTTTATGCCTTCTATATGCTCAGAATGAGAATTTGTAAATATATTGTTTGCCGCAGCTTTGTTATTTTTCGGCTAGAATACAAAAATAAGAATGAATATAGATGTATTTATATGTCATTAATTAATGACAAACAGGTAAGATATGATATTTGGGAGATCCTATGTTTCTCTACAATTTCTATGTACACATGGATACATCTTTATTTGGATCTCCCACACTTAAAGGTACAGCATGATGGTAATCAAAAATGCAATGTTTTCAAACACTTGTAGTTAAAAATGATGTGGCAACCAACAAAAAACCAACCAACACCTTATTTTTTTTCAAACACGTATGTTGAAAAATAAGTTGGTAACAAACAATAGGCCAACAAACGAAATCATAATAACATTATGTAAATTTATTACCGATGGAACGGTTGAACGAGGTTGTGGTGGGTATGTTTTCCTTTACAAACAGAGTGCACAGGCACATGCAGTTTTGGCATTTAGCATTAATACTGATCACGAGATGGCACTTTAACTACCGGTATTATACATTTATTGCATGATAGTGAGGGAAATATGAAGACTTATTCAGCCAGGAAATATCATATTCCCCTCGGGCGAAGCATTCATGCAATGAATTGTTTATTATATCGAAACAAGCAAAACCTTTGAAATAAACATAAACTTTCAAATTCGGCACCGCTCTCAAATTCACTTTCATTTTTTACGTAAAGTTACTATAAAACCCTTTGTTCAACACATTATCATCAATTTTGTGACGTAAACCAGGCTATTGTGACGTCTACTACTCTCGGGAGTTTTCGTTCAACGAACGAGAACTATATTGCGGGAAAATACACTAGGTGTTCCGAAGAGGTGGAATATGATGAAAAGCGTGCCGACGGCCGTGAAATATGAAGTTTTATGGCCCGATCACATGACAATCTAGAACCAATCAGATAACACGTTGTGTAGAATATTTATAATGAGGTATAATAATAGCTAAACACCGCAAGATCTCTAATATACGAAAGCCCAGAAGGCTCATTCGAGATTCAAGTTTCGAAATACGAGATTCAAAATTTGAGATTCGAAATTCGAGTTCCGAGATTCGAAATACGAGATTCAAAATTCGAGTTTCGAGATTCAAAATCCAGATTAACCAATCAAATGCGGGTTCAACATTTGATTACTCCCCTTTATTATGTTTTATCTATCAATAAATCGTTTAATATTTTCATAACAAATGAGTCATTTGATTAAATTACAATACAAGAAAGAGTATTATATATAATAGAAGGAAAGTTAAATAATCATTGGATTTTTGATCAGCAAGATATACTTCAATTTATATTATGACTTCTTAAATATTAAATAGAATGCATATATCAGGAATATATATATTTTTGCATTGTCTACTTTATATAAATGGTTGTTGACATAATAATAAAGATATAAATAGTGACTAAAGATTCACAAAATCCCCACCCCTTCCCGCCACACCTGCCACTTTTTCCCGACACTGAAAATGTTACTTTAAAAACTTGAAAAGCAATGTGGCCTTGATAAATAAAAACCGTGTTCGTTTTCCCATTAGAGGGAATACTCAGTACATAAAAATAAAGTTTTCAATTACTTATCTTCATCTTAGGCTTTGATTTCTTGAATTAATTAACAATTATATATACAATACAGATTGCAAATATGAATTAGAATAAATGCAGCATTCATTTTATCTGATATCAAACAGTAGATTAGTCTAAATAAGCTGCAGAACTATAGCGTTATGGTTTTATATTCAAGTCTCTGACCATAGCGTTATGGTCAAAGATTAAAATATACTCGGTTTTTATTTACCAAGGCTACATTGCTTTTCAAGTTTTTAAAGTAACATTTTCAGTGTCGGAAAAAGTGGCAGGTGTGGCGGGTAGGGGTGGGGATTTTGTGAATCTTTAGTCACTACTTGTAACTTTATTATTATGTCAACAACCATTTATATAAAGTAGACAATGCAAAAATATATATATCCCTGATATATGTATTCTATTTAATATTTAAGAAGTCATAATATAAATTGAAGGATATCTTGTTGATCAAAAATCCAATGATTATTTAACTTTCCTTCTAATATATATAATACTCTTTTTTGCATTGTAATTTAATCAAATGACTCATTTGTTATAAATATATTAAACGATTTATTGATAGATAAAACATAGTAAAGGGGAGTAATCAAATGTTGAACCCGCTTTTGATTGGTTAATCTGGATTTTGAATCTCGAAACTCGAATTTCGAATCTCGTATTTCGAACCTCGAATCTCGAATGAGCCTTTTGATTGGTTAATCTGGATCTTGAATCTCGAAACTCGAATTTCGAATCTCGAATTTTGAATCTCGTATTTCGAAACTTGAATCTCGAATGAGCCTTCTGGGCTTTCGTACTAATACCTGAGTCAATTCATTACACCATCATGCGAGTAGTTTACAAAGCCTACGTTAACACAATATACAGAGCTAAATTCTAAACAAAAAAATGCAAAGATAAATATGAATGTATAAAACATATTATTCACAATAATATTACATTGCATATTTCCATTGCATAATTACTGATTACTGATGTATTTCACCTTCTTTACAGAACAGATTTTTCTGGCTAAAAATTTCTATGGACAATTTCCTACCGTATGGGTAAAGTTTAATGACGTATGCGTATCACCAATAGAATTGTTTAAGGGGAGAAATGGGAAGATAAATTGTTTTTTGTTATAATAACATCAGGAAATTAACAAAAAATAGAATAAAAACTAGATACAATTGATATGGTTACCTGTTTAATAGATTTTATATATTTTTTCTTGTCAAGCACGAGCCAGGTAAAGCCAAGGGTAAATTCCACCAACAGATACTTAATTCTAGAGGTCTGCATTGTGGGTATATCACACCCTGTCATACGCACCTACACTTTATGGCTAAAGAATAAGACAGATATTATAAACACTATATGCCCCGACATATTCATCGCTGGGTATAATAAACAGCGTCAAATCACCTTTAAAATGCTTGAATTGAACTTCAAGTTCAGATACTCTGGATCTTTGTCACATGATAATGTCCGGTTTCTGCATAGTAAGTTATGTGCAATTAGGCGTATTGCAAAATGTAGGGAAAATGTGGTGGTTGCGCAAATTACGACAATAAATACAGCATACTGTAAAAAGTTACAAAAACATTGTAAAACTCTACCTCATCTAATCACATCTCCACAAATGCGCTGCAGTGAAAAGACAGAGATAAATCGAATGTTACCATTACGTCACAAATAGCGCAAGGGAGAAAGGGTTGCTTAAAGTAGTTATGTCCATTTACCCACCTCGGTCCTTGATCTTTTCATGTTAAATAAGTGCATTAAAACTCGATAGGACTCATGTTAAGACGGAACCTAGTGATAAGAATAATCCCCTGCTCCTTAAAATCATTTTAGCTGCTTTCACAGATTCGGTACGTCAATTTTTCATACTTTTTCTCCTCAACTTAATGTAATCATAGTTACTATCAATGACATTTGTTTCCTTATCCAAGCATTAGAAGCTGTTGAATTATGATTATATTATTTTTTTTCTTCTAATCAAGTGCAGAGAGAAGTAAGGAAAGCTAGATCCTCGTACTTTCAAGACAAAATTGAAGAAAATAGGTCAGAGCCTAAAAAATTGTGGCAACAACTCAAGAACATAGGATACAAATATGAACAAAAAAGTAGTGAAAATATTGTTTTAAACATAGATGGTATAGTACAACATGAAGGGAAAACTTTAGCAGATTATTTTAACTGTTTTTTATTACAACTATTGCATTAAAACTTGTAAGCAAATTACCTAGTCCTTCATATATGTTTTCTGTCACCTCAAGAGGGTTTAGACAGTTTTATGTAGATAAAAACATAGAAAACAAAACTTTTGTACTTTAACCTGTGTCTGAAGATTTTATATACAAAGAACTT
The DNA here is from genome assembly GCF_032062105.1 of Saccostrea cuccullata. Classification (NCBI taxonomy): domain Eukaryota; kingdom Metazoa; phylum Mollusca; class Bivalvia; order Ostreida; family Ostreidae; genus Saccostrea; species Saccostrea cuccullata. The sequence goes on from NW_026925124.1 coordinate 5,180, forward strand.
AAAAATTTGAATGTAAATAAAAGTACTGGTTTAGATAATATACCAGCAAGGTTTTTAAAAGATGGTGCTTTTTATTTTAAGGAACCTATAATGTCCATTGTAAACAAATCTATAACCACCGGTACTATACCAGAAGATATTAAAATGGCAAGAGTCAAACCTCTCTTCAAGAAAGGAAATTCCCATGAAGTCGGAAATTATAGGCCAGTCAGAATACTATGCATAGTTTCAAAGATTTTGGAAAAATGTGTCCATGTTCAACTTTTAGATTTTGTAAACAATAACCACTTGTTGTAATCTTACCAATCAGGTTTTAGAAACAAATTTTCAACAGATACTTGTTTAATACATGTGTTAGATTTTATTAAAAGTAACACATCCAAAGGGCTTTTTACAGGTATGGTAATGTTGGATTTACAAAAAGCTTTTGACACTGTTGACCATACAATTTTATGTGATAAGTTAAAAGTTTTAGGAGTTTTATCCACTGAGTGGTTCAAATCTTATCTGTCTTGTAGACAACAACAAGTTCATATCAACAATACTTCATCAGACTTTAATACTGTAAATTGTGGTGTTCCTCAAGGCAGCATCTTAGGACCTCTTTTATTTTTAATATATGTCAACGATATGACTGTCAGTATTGATGATGACTGTAAATTAATTTTATATGCGGACGACAGTGCCATTTTTTATGCACACAGAGATCCTGTTATTATTGCTCAAAAACTGGGCATTGTTCTTGACAAATGTTCTTCTTGGTTAGTTGACAATAGATCGTCAATCCATCTAGGTAAGACTGAATCTATTTTATTTGGTCCTCCAAGAAAGCTTAAAAGTATCCCAGATTTTAAAATTGTGTGTAATGGTCACATTATTAAAGGTTCTGACAGTGTTAAATATTTAGGAATCTGTATTGATAAGTTTCTTTCATGTGAAAATATTGTTTTAAGTATCATACAAAAGGTTAATGCTAGACTTAAGTTTTTATATAGAAATGCCTCCTGTCTTAGTACACAGTCTAGAAAGACCCTATGTTCTGCCTTGATACAATGTCATTTTGACTATGCTAGTTATTCTTGGTATTGTGGAATAAACAAGCAACTTAAACACAGATTACAAGTAACCCAGAACAAAGTAGTACGGTTCATTCTAAACCTTAGTCCTAGAGAGAGTATTTCTAACAATATTTTAAACTCTCTAAATATGTTAAGAGTGGAGGATAGAGCTAAACAATTAAGATTAAATCATGTTTTTAATATATATCATGGTAATGCAGCAGCTTACCTCCATGATCATTTTGAATTGAATAATAATATCACAAGAAGTGCAACAAATAAGAATTTTATTATACCAAAGATAAAAGGGAAAGAGTCTTCATGTTTTTTCTATAATGCTATCAAAGATTGGAATACATTGCCACTGGAGATCAAAGAGGTGAAAACAAAACAAAGATTTAAGAAAGCTGTAAAGTCTTTTTTATCTACAAATGCTAGTGTTACTACATAAAAAGCTTGTCTAATTTTATCGTTTATTTATTATTTTAGTATGAAAAGTATGATAACTAGAGCAAAGCTCGTTGCAGAGCAACGAGTAGGTCTTCCGTCCTGTTTTGACCGGAAGTGACGTCAACAAAAGAAAACAAGTGAGCTAATCGTCTCCAGTCACTTTATCATTTCAATTTTGCATCAAAACCTAAAAAAATAAGCTATTTTGACTACTTCCGGTTTGAACGGAAGTGATGTCGACGGACGGAAAATTAAGTTTTATGCTTCCAGTGACATATGTTACCCAAAAACTTGTCAAGAACGGCAAAAATATGCATTTTCGGATGACTTCCGGTTTGACCGGAAGTGACGTCGCAGGACGCATTTTGACGACTTCAATAGATTCAGCTTGACATTTTGAACAACTTTGCTTCTTAGACGTATTATAAATTATCAATACTTTTTGAGATATCTGGAAAAAATTTTTGGCCCCTCTAGATCCATTTATTTAGGGGTCAGCCCTTTTTTCGAGATATCATTTAAAAGATCTTGTAATTCTGCACAAATTTTATTCTATATGTTTTAACAAAATATTTTTAGTTTAGAAGATAAAAAGCAAAGTTTCTAGTAGTATGCTAGTCTGTAATGTTTTAATATGTGCATCATGACATTCTGTGATATTTTTACCTGAATAAAATGAAGTGAAATGAAAAAAAATAGGCAGTATTTAGAACTTTATTTCAGCAGTAAAATTTGTAAAGTGTTCACAAATTTTTCATTTGAATTAAATTTGTTTTTAGGTCACATGAATCACTCAAGTGACTTATTGCTGTCTGTTTTTGTCCGCCGTCGTGCGTAGTACGTTTTGCCTTAACATTCCAGCTTTTCTCTGGAACCACTCAAACAATTTCAACCAATTTTGTCATATATATTATTTATGGGTGACGGGGAACACAATTTATGAATTTCATAGTCCGTGCCCCCTGGGGCAGAAGGGGTGGGGCAAAAACCAGTAACATTAATGCAATCATTAAAAATCTTCCTCCTTACTCCTGAACATCAAGCATTGAAACTGTTAGCATTATTGTAATAAGCACTGAGTATGCTATTCATGGCCCATCAGGGGTTTTTGTGCTAGGGCGAAGCTATGTATATCACATAGTGAAAGTGCATTTTTCTTAAAAGATATTGTCTGTTCCTGGGTTTTGAACAAACAAACTAAATGGATTGTTGTGATAAGGAGGAATACTACTTGCAAAATGGTAAATTTCTTGAGAAAATGCATTAGTTCTTTGAAAATCTTCTCCACTGCTCTCGGGTACTGCTACTACTACGCCTTTACACTACTGTATATACAAATGTTTAATGAAGAAGGATGTCTTTTCCAAAATTGTGAATTTCACGGCCCCTGGATCAGACGTTCTGGTGTTAAGACGGTCGCTAATGATTATATAGTTAAAATGCATTAATTCTTTGAAATCTTCTCCTCTGCTCCTGGGTATTAAACTAATGAACCATGCACAAAGTTATAATAAGAAAAAAATGCTTCTTCCAAAATTGTGAATTCCACGGCCCAAAGCGTTCTAGTGTTAGGGTGGGGCTCTATTGATTATATAGTGAAATATGCATCCCGTAGATTAAACTAAAAGTAAAGATTGCATCGTATTAAATATAATTTATAGCTATTTTTTAGAAATTAAGTATCATTTTCTTACAAAAATCTATTTTTTAATTCATTACTTTATTTTATCTTGAGGTTTCTTTCACCAAGCAAAGTTTATTAAAAACATTTTTGTCTGAAGAATACATGAGAGTTTAAAATTTAATTTCAAAATCAATAATATTGAATAAGTCAGGACACACATACATGTAAGGTAACTGTCTATTATAGGATATTGAAAATAAATCTGAAGTGAAATAAGTAAACAATATAGATTAAACTGCTATTTCTCTAACAAAAAATAAAATGTGACAAAATTTGTAATAAAATGTAAGGTCTGATAATTAATGATCTCTAGTTCTTCTGTCTGGTCATCATCTGAGTCTGTTTTAAAGCTTCTTTTTCTCTCCATTTTCTCCATACCGGGTATTTATAACTAGACAATACAGACTGGGCATACTGTCCATTCAGGTTTGAGTAGTGACAAGCATTGTACCACCAGGCTCCGTGCCATGCTATAGCACAGTTCCCACTATCACCGTCATTATCCTTATCTTTAGTTGAGAATTTACTACGGTAACCATTGTGATAATTCATACTGTCACCTTAAACAGAAATTAGATAAAACCATAATCTATGATATAATAAAGCAATAGTCATTGCATTGTTACCTCCAGCTTAATCACCTTTGTCTAGGATTTAAGAAAACATTGTACATGAATAATGTAAAAATAACGAACAAATACATGTTGTATGTAATATATATTGTACGACGCATACTACATTTTTAAGTTAAAGCTTGTATCAAATCATTTGAAACTAGTGCTAATTGTAACGGGGACCGTTACAGATGTTCCCCAAACGCTCCCCAACTTCCTTTTGGTGCCACATTCCCTGCAAGCTTCATTAAATAAGACAAATTTTATGCATTTGAGGCTTTAACAACATTTACCCAGGAGAAAGTACCAAGTTCATTCAAATTTTAGAATTCCACGCGTGCGCATGTGAATGCATGTGCGTAATGACCATATCATCTTGTCTATACAATCTATATATATTTTAATATACTAAATATTAAAGTAATTAATCTAAAAGTATTGAAAAAAAATACTCTCATTAAACTGTATTTTTGATTTTACTCATTTCACGTGGAAGCACATGCATACATGGGCCTGATGACCATACCTTCTTATAGAAGTCCATTACATCTATCTATGTTCTAAATCCCACCCCGTTTGGTTGAAAACCAAGGGAGTTATAGCTGTTTAAAGTTTCAGCCAATCAGATTGCAGTGCACGTACACGCACGTGTATGCATGTGCATGATGACCATACCGTCTTGTAGAAGTCCATTATATCTATCCATGTTCCAAATCCCATCCTGTTTGGTTGAAAAGCAAGGGAGTTATAGCTATTTAAAGCATAAGCCAATCAGATTGCAGCGCATGTGCATCCACGCATTTTCATGATAATTGCTATATATTTTATTGTAGGATATCCTAATACATGCCTATGTTTAAAATTTCAAAGGATTTCGTCAAAAACAAGAAAGATATTGAGACTTTAGTTTCAGCCAATCAGAGCAAAGCGCACGTGCATGCGCGTGAGATCTTGCTTTTTTGACCATGTCATCTTGTCTATGCTTCTAATATATACTTATAATATGAGTTTCAAAGCATTTCATCAATAATTTAAATAGTTACGTCTGTATCAATTATGTTGGACATTTCTCATGTTGCACATGCGAGCTCATGCAAGCACACATGCATGCACATGCTTTCATGGTAATTCTTATATTACAGGCTGTAGATCTCCCTAATGTATGACTATGTTCAAAATTTCAAATGATTTTATCTAAAAACAAGAAAGATATTGAGACTTTAGTTTCAGCCAATCAGAGCATAGCGCACGTGCATGCGCGTGCGATCTTGCTATTTTGACCATGTCATCTTGTGCATACTACTAATATATCCTTACATTATGAGTTTCAAATCATTTTGTTAAAAAATAGAAAAGTTACGGTTTTATCCATTATATATTGGTCATTTCAAGTTTTGCACGTGCGCGCTCTTGCAAGCACGTGCGCGCAAAATGACCTTGATTCCGCAAATCTACATAACATGTCTTCTGACCCTAAAAACATTTCACCTAAATCGGATGTATAGTTTACAAGATCATTCGCGGACAAAATTTTCCCGAGAAGAAAAATAATAATAACTAGATACGATCTCGTTGCGAGCAACGAGAGGTCTTCCGTCCGTTTTAGGAAAAGAAACCCACATAATATCGAGCTGAAAAGAGATTCAAAATTTTGGTCACAAGGAGGATTGAAACCATGTCGCCAACGTGAATGCGCTTTTTTTTTATATCCCCAACGCGCTAACCATTAAGCTATTGGGAGTACTGCTCTAAATATACTTGTGTATACCACGGTACTTTTGCAACAGTTCACCTGTCTAAGAATTATAAAAAGCATTCATAATTTCGCGCCAAACGCCACGAGTAAATATTCGCGCCTTTTCTTTGGACTGATCTATTAGATAGGTATGATAGCATCAATTAAATTTTAAAAATAAAACATTCTTAGCGCCTTTATTTCATTTTGACGTTAAGAAAGTATATGTAACACATCATACACATTACATATCGTATCTAGCCCAGCTACACTGAAGCAGTGAAACGGAAATTAAGTTTTAAGATTGACACTCAATTGCAACGTACTACTGTAACGTGTCGGATCTGAGCGGTCAGTAGGTCCGTGCTCGGATTACCGAGTTTTACTGGGGATATGATTGAATGCAATATATACAGATAATAATATGACACCTGCCTGGTGTCTTTAAATCAAATGACCTAAGTGCTTTGTATAATTATATATCTTCAGTTAATACCGGCACCTGCCTGGTGCCATATGATAATTGCCTCACTATACTCGTAAAACTGACTATATAAGTCAACATCTATCTGCCTGGTGCCTCTTGATTTAGCCTTTAACATCTGCCTGGTGTATAACTGCTTACCAAGTTGCCTATATAACTCTAGCCAAGTGGCTACAATATACTTACACAGTATGATTTAACTTTGTAAGAGCTTCTCTGTCCTAATGACAAACCTATAGCTAATGACACACAGCTACATTTTAACTAGTCACTGACTAGGGCAACTTTGCACAATCCTATTTGATCGATAAACCAATTGGTTTCTGTACCAAAGTGAAGACACAAGCCAGTTGGCTGTACTGCCCCCGTGTACCTCAACTTAATCAATGATCATAAGTTATCAGATATCATATTGATAAAATAAAACAGACTGTCTTTCTTTTGGCAACACCATTATTATTTTCTAACAGAACATCATTTATCAATAATACTCGTTTAATTCTTTAGTCAATTGACCAATTAATTACAATATTTACATTGATTATCTATTATGATATAAACAAGTAACGGGAGGTAACTCCTCCAACCATTTAATACTACGTGAGAGTCGAAGTAGTTTTTTACATTTCATGTATCCTTATGTCAGAATGGTTTAATCAAACGCTCAGCTGCCCCCATAAACCCCTACTCGCGAAATGGCGGAGTTGACAGAGACAGCCGCCATTTTAGACCCGCTTCAGATTTTTGAATGCAAATATGTAGACTTTAGATTTATCAACATTCAAACAAATTAAATAGTAAGCATTATAAGGAGGGCTTCTATTACCATACCAAATAAAAATGAAAAATACTGAAAAACAAAAAAGTTAGAAAATACGATTTTTTAAAATTTGCATCTCGTAACGACCGGAAGTACTGACGACGCACGAAAAGGCGATTCTGCAATCCACAAAGTCATGGTCTATCATCTCCAATAAGTCTCCAGTTCATATCCTTAGCCATTTTCGATAAAAGTGCGCGACAAAATCGCATTTTAAAATCAGGAAATTGTCCATAACTTGGCACCAGAAGCGAGTTTTCCAAATTACTCTTCGGATGTAACAACTTCATATAATGGCGCATATTTTGTGAAAGTTTCATGAAAAACCACTGAATAGATTTCGAGAAATCGCCTGCACAAAATTTTGTCAAAAAAAAGAATAATAATAAGAATAATAATAATAAGAAACAATAGAATCACTATAAGGTCTTCCGTGAAGACGGAAGACCTTAATAATAACTAGAAAAGAAACTCGTTGCGAGCAACGAGAGGTCTTCCGTCCGATTCAGAAAAAAAGTAAAATCAAACTGAAAAAGTTACTTTAAAAATCGGAAACATGGGGGATCGAACCCGGGTTGCCAGCGTGAAAATCCATTGCGGTACCCATTACACCTTTGGGAACCCGCTTCAAATTAACATTCGAATATCGCGAGATTGTTTTCTCATTCCAACATACATTACATTATTTTAAAATTCAGTTTGGAATTATAACACGAGAGCTAGCTTGCCAAACTTTGATCAAGATGATCACATCGGAATTTGTTACTTGAGTTTAAACAGTATTTTTTAGGATAGATAATCTATTAATAATGAACAGATGATACAGTTTTCTTTCCTTTTTTCGATATGTATTCAACTTTTTATCCCATGCAACTCCATATACAGACATGCCAAATATTATATATTTCTGCACTATTGTCGCCATTTGTCTACTACTAAGTCGGGTCATGATGCATTAATTCGTGTCAAACGTCACAAGTAGTTCTTAACGCTATTCCTTTGAAATGTTTGATTTATTTAATAGATGTGATAGCTTCAATGACAATTAGAAATGTATGTTCTTATAACCAGAATTTCGAGCGTTAGAAAGTATGAGAATATTTATCACATTATACAAATATAATTTCGTATACGGCCAAGTAACAATAAAGCTGTGAATTCGGTAAGATTTTTCACGAATTTTGTATCCTGTTTACCCCCAAAGTGGAGATGAGTTACACGTTCATGAAAAGACTGGAATGTTTCACTGAAAAAAAAAAATCACTCGTCCTCCGACGGTCAAGGAATCTGATACTATTTATGTCAATAACTTGCATTTATTACAAGAATATTCATATAACCTTTAATAAACAATCTTTTAAAAATGTTTTTCTTATTTTTGTCTTTTCTATTCATTGAATATATCACAAGCCTGCGTAAAGAAAAATAAACAGAAGTCAAGTCATACTTCAGAAACATACATGTAGTTAATATTAAGTCAGGCAAGTTTCTTGAAAAGTATTATAACCATGGTTTAGGATAAGTTTTCCCTGGTGCAAAATAAAAGACTGAAGTCATTGTACTTCCACTTGTAGTCAAGTTGTATTCTAACTTTGAGATGCAGACAAAAGCGATTTCAATAGAAGTTTGAGGAAACCTCATGTTAAAAGTATACTCAATGCAACGTAATTGCGATGTAGCAATCAAAAGAATCCTTTACATTTCATAAATCTTTTTGGTAGAAGTTTCGTTCATCTAAACGCTCAGCTGACCTTCTAGAACCCGACTTGCTTAATGGCGGAGTTTACCGAGACCACCACCATCTTGGACACGCTTCAGATTTTTAAATGCGAATATCTAGTGTGTGGATTGATCAATTCATAGAAAAATTATATATTTGGCTTTTCCAGTAGGGTCTTTATTATCATTAATTATATCAAAGAAAAATATTGAAAAACAAAAAAAGTTGAAAAAGTGGACATTTTGAATTCACTTCCTGTAGCGACCGGAAGTACTTACGACGCAAACGAAGTCAAAATTGCACATCTATAACTCATGGTCTATCATCTCTAACAAGTCTCCAGTTAATATCTTTAGCCGTTTTCGAGAACACTCGAAGACAAAATTGCATTTTAAAATCAGGAAATTGTCCATAACTTGGCACTGGTACCGAATTTTCCAACAAACGGAATTTTATATAAAATTCATATAATGACCTATAATTTCTGAAATTTTCATTGAAATCCACCGAATAGTTTACGAGAAATCGCCTGCACAAAATTTTGTCTAAAAAAAAAAGAATAATAATAATAAGAAACAATAGAATCACTATAAGGTCTTCCGTGAAGACGAAAGACCTTAATAATAATAAATATATACGATAACGTTGCTAGCAACGAGAGGTCTTCCGTCCGATTCTGGAAAAAACAAACTCGTAAAGTCGAGCTGAGAAGTGATTAAAACTTTTGGTCACAAATTGAATCCAGGTCGCCAGCGTGAAAATCCAATCCGCTTTTTTCCCCTTTTATCCCCAACGCGCAAACCATTACCCTATTGGGAGTACTGCTCTAAATGGACTTGTGTATACTTTCGCTACAGTACACCTGTCTAAGAATTATAAAAGACGGGCCATTATTCATAATTTCGCGCCAAACGCCACGTTAAATCTTCGCGCCTTTTCTTTGGACTGATCTATTAAATAGGTGTGATAGCTTCAATGAAATTAAGAAAAAAGAACGTTCTCATAGCCTACATTTTGAGGTTTAGAAAATATATTTAACACATTGTACACATTCTATAGAAAAGTAACACAAAAGCAGTGAAATGACTATAATTTAATTTTTTATTTCCCGTCTCAGAAGTGAACTATGCCGATTAGTTACACTTTCTAAAAAAGGTTGAAATGTTTCGCCGAAAAACATGCCTCGCTCTTCGACAGTCAAGGAATCAGTTACCATTTATGTTCAATAACTTGATTCAGGTCTTTGAGAAAAGAATGTGAATATAAACTGCATTAGACGATCTTATTAAAATGGTTTTCTTATTTTTGTCTTTTCTGTTCGTTTAATATCACACAAGTGTGCATGGGGAAAACAGTGGTTATACGTTTTATACTTACTATATACATACATCGATATTGTTTCTTGAAAAACTATAACTTATAGCTATGATTTAAGATCTGTTTTTCCGTCTTGCACAACAAATGATAATAGGTATCTCTCATTTGCACATTTAGTCTTTTCTTTTTCTACTTTGAGAACCAACCAAAACCAGTTACAGAAGACGTTTGAGAAGACCCTGGAATAAATCTTTAGTTTGACACAGAATTGTAACGTAATTACTACGTGATCTATTAACGCGCAAACCATTAAGCTATTGAGAGCACTGCTCTAAATATACTTGTGTATACATTTGCAACAGGACACCTGTCTAAGAATTATAAAAGGCGGGCCACTATTGATAATTTCGCGCCAAACGCCACGAGTAAATATTTGCGCTTTTCTTTGGACTGATCTATTAAATAGGTGTGATAGCTTCAATGAAATTAAATAAATAAAACGTACTTATCGCCTTTATTTTATTTCGACGTTAAGAAGGTATATTTAACACATTGTACACATTACATATGGTATCTAGCCCAGTTAAACTAAAGCAGTGAAACGGAAATTAAGTTTTAAGATTGACACGTAATTACAACGTACTACTACGTGAAAGTCAAAGTAGTTTTTTACATTTCATGTATCCTTATGTCAGAATGGTTTAATCAAACGCTCAGCTGCCTCCAGAAACCCCTACTCGCGAAATGGCGGAGTTGACAGAGGCAGACGCCATCTTGGACACGCTTCAGATTTTAAAATATTAATATCTAGAGTTCAGATTAACCAATATTCAAACAACTTATATAGTAAGCATCAATAGAAGGGTCTCTATTAATATTCTAAAAATAAATAAAAAATATTGAAAAACAAAAAAGTTAGAAAAATACGATTTTTTAAATTTGCATCTCGTAACGACCGGAAGTATTGACGAAGCACAAAAAGGTGATTCTGCAAACCAGAAAGTCACGAGCTATTGTCTCCAATAAGTCTCCAATTCATATCTTTAGCCAATTTCGATAAAAGTGCGCGACAAAATCGCATTTTAAAATCAGAAAATTGTCCATAACTTGGCACCGGAAGCGAGTTTTCCAAAAAACATTATAGACTGCACAACTTCATATAATGACGCATTTTTTGTGAAAGTTTCGTTGAAAACCGCTGAATAGTTTTCGAGAAATCGCGTGCACAAAATTTTGTCAAAAAAAGAATAATAATAATAATAATAATAATAAGAAACAATACAATCACTATAAGGTCTTCCGTGAAGACGGAAGACCTTAATAAGAAACAGAGTAAAAACAATATGTTCCCCAACTTCGTTTGGGGAACATAATATAATATGTACTGTGTATATATAAAAGGCTTGTTCTTCTATGTATATGAGAGAAAACTGGACATCACACCTCACTATTTTTAAATGGTACTTTTGCTTTTTGTTTAAAAATTTAACGGAAAAATCCCTAACAAAAAAAATACTAAAGTAAACTGTAGTTAACTATAGTTTACTAAAGTTAACTATAGTATCAAAGTAATAACTTTGGAACTTTGATTTACTATGGTGAAAACTTTGGAACTTTGATTTACTATAGTGAAAACTTTGGAACTTTGATTTACTGTGGGGAAAACTTTGGAACTTTGATTTACTATAGTGAAAACTTTGGAACTTTGATTTACTATAGTGAAAACTTTGGAACTCTAAATCACTATGGTATAAGCTTTAGAACTTTGATTTACTATGATGAAAACTTTGGAACTTTGATTTACTGTAGAGAGAATTTTGGAACTTTGATTTACCATAGAAAAAACTTTGGAACTTTGATTAAGCACTATAAACCCTTAAGATTATGGTTTTGCTTCCCATTCTCTACATTTTATAAATTTCAAGGTCAAGTTTCATTAAAGCTTCAGGATTTTTTTTTCAAAAACCCGAATCCTCCCCAAAATAGAACAAAGTACAAGAAATGGTTTTTATGTAAAAAAACGTCTCTTGCACCTGTAAATCAGCAGTATTTATTTAAATTTGTTTAATTTTAATTTGTGCAGATAGAACGTACTTTTTATTTATGGAGAAAAAAATAACTAGAAGAAAAAAATTGGGTCGTTTAGAATCAAAATATTTGCTTCATTTACCTCAGTCAACATGTTTCGTTCTAATGTTTATTAAATACATTGCATTTAAATTAAACACTTTTCATATTTAAATTACAATGAACAAGAAAATATCAGCCCCAACAATCCTAATATAACCCCCCTTAAAACAGTTTAATATTTAAAAAAAAATTATTAAAATATACAAATTGTTAAAGTAATTACAAAAACTTTGGAACTTTGTTTTACTATGGTGAAAACTTTGGAACTTTGATTCACTATAGTGAAAACTTTGGAACTTTGATTTACTATAGTGAAAATTTTGGAACTTTGATTTACTATAGTAAAAACTACTTTGATTTACTATAGTAAAAACGTTGGAACTTTGATTTACTATGGCGAAAACTTTGGAGCTTTGATTTACTATAGAAAAAAACTTTGGAGCTTTGATTTACTATAGTAAAAACTTTGGAACTTTGATTTACTATGGTGAAAACTTTGGAACTTTGATTTACTATGGTAAAAACTACTTTGATTTACTATGGTGAAAACTTTGGAACTTTGATTTACTATGGTGAAAACTTTGGAACTTTGATTTACTATAGTAAACTATAGTTAAATATAGTTTATTATAGTTTACTATAGTATTTTTTGTTAGGGATGTCATGAACATTATGATGGTGAAAACTTTGGAACTTCGATTTACTATGGTAAAAACTACTTTGATTTACTATAGTAAAAACGTTGGAACTTTGATTTACTATGGCGAAAACTTTGGAACTTTGATTTACTATGGCGAAAACTTTGGAGCTTTGATTTACTATAGTAAAAACTTTGGAACTTTGATTTACTATGGTGAAAACTTTGGAACTTTGATTTACTATGGTAAAAACTACTTTGATTTACTATGGTGAAAACTTTGGAACTTTGATTTACTATGGTGAAAACTTTGGAACTTTGATTTACTATAGTAAACTATAGTTAAATATAGTTTATTATAGTTTACTATAGTATTTTTTGTTAGGGATGTCATGAACATTATTTGGTTATGATTTATAACACCAAGTAATTAATGAATGAATTAAGTATCTACACGAGTAATACTGTCTGTCATTGGTAGGACCTTAAAGAGTATGTAAACGCGAAAAGGGTTCAATGCAGTTTTACATGCATAAATTGTGTTTCTATTTAATTTATTCCATATAAAACATTTTTTATCATTCGAAAGTGTACATATTAAGATAATATCCATTGAAAAGTGTCTTCATAATATGAACAATTAAAATATGATGTCCACCAAACTTTTTTGGTGCCAGTCTAATAGTGACATAAGGAACACTCATTACACTATATTCACAATTTCCAGTCAGAACAGAATTCAATTCTAAACTGATATTCTAATCCCCTGTGACCACAGAACATTTCGTAACATTATTATGATTGATTTATTATATATTGTTTAAAGTCCCTTTCGAGAATTTTTCGCTCATGTAGAGATGTCACCGTAAAAAAACTGGAGAAATTTTCACTCACATGGAGATGTCACCGTATATCGGTGAAGGGCTTCAAAAGACCTATGCTCGGCATTCAAGGCCATTGAGCAGGGAGGTTTCTTTATCGTGCAAATGTCTTACGTACACGGGACCTACGTTTTTTTAGGTCATCTCGTAAAACCCGTGACTTTCACTCCTAATGCTGAGCGCTTGGCAAAGGAACAGTCACTGCCAATATTTTCGTCTTAGATTTGACGCGGCACCGGAAATTGAACCCGGTGCTCCCAATCACGAAACAAACGTTTTACCACTAGGCTACCTTGACACGTAAAAATTATTATGAGTAGACTTACCTGCGGTTCCTGAATACCCCGACACGGTGAGTACGTATTTATTGTATTTATCTCCGACATAAAATGTGGAGTACTGAGCGTATGCTTCATCGCCATCGAAACTTTGTAGTTCAACCCTGAGTTCCTGGTCCTTGTTCTTTGTTAATTCGAAGATTGCGTCATTTCCTACAAGGAGGTAAAAAGTTATATAAAATTACGATAAAAAATCTTTATAATTCTTAAATGTAACACGTTATATTTAGACAACGAGCTTTCTAGTGTATCGGAGGTACAGGGCGGGGTTTAACGCGATAACGACAACCCGAGTCGGACCCCGTCCTATATCAATAGCTACGATACATTATTCAAAATGACTTGTGACAGGACCTTTATTGACGTTACGTGCGATGTTGGTGTCATTTTACGATTTTAATAACTGCCCACTAAACCCATCGGCGTTTTACAAAAATTGCAATATTGGCGGTTTTGGTATGAATGGATAGGTTATGAATAGAACCTACCATAAAAACTTGTAGGTTCCTGGTATTCGTATGGACATTATGATGTATAATATATGCTGTTCCAATAAAGTTTTGTCAAGGTGAGATAAGATTGAATCTGACAGAGGAAAAAAATGTCTTCTCTTTATTTTATTATTTTCTTTTTTTGGCTAATACATTTTCAAAGTTTGCTTTTGTATTGTCAATATTTTTCATTTTTGTAAAAGCGTTTGCAAATATATATCTTTTTGTTTTGAAAGCAAGATTTTGATTGCGAGAAAGATGCGCACAATATGATTTTCATTATTTCGGAAAAAAGTTAAGAAGACTAGCGTCTTATCTATTTTAGTACTGTGGTGTCATCAATTTTCGTTGGCATCAATTTTCGTGGATTTTGTAAAAGAGACGTTTTCGAGGATACGTAATTTCGTGGACAAAAGCATTGCCTATACAAATGAATATGATTTTTCTTAATTCAATGAACGTTTGAATTCGTGGGTCTGCTAAACAACGATATAATCGAAAATTGGTGCTCAACGAATATTGATGAAACTACAGTATTCTTTCTACGTCACAATGATTGATCGATTGTAAATTGTTCAACGCCCCTCTCGAAAATTTTTCACTCATATGGAGACGCCACCACTTGCCGGTGGACAGGAGCAAATTTTGTCCTTTACTCTGCGCTTAGGGCCATTGAGCAGTGAGGGACTTTTTTCGTGCCAGCACCTACTGCGACACAGGACCTCAGTTAATAGGTCTCACCCGAAGGACCGATCTCCCATCCCACAAAGTCAGAATGAGCAGTATGTTGATATAAACATTATTTGTTCATTAGAAGAAATATTAATAACGTGATAATGTATTATGTTCAATAATGTTTTAAGGATGTCCATGTTCATAACTATTTCAGGCATAACACGTGAATTGGATGAACGGTAGAGAACAAATACCCAATTACAAAGTAATCAATGAGGAATGCAGAGGAAAATGTTAACGACATTCTTCTTTTTAAATCAGTCGCAAGCCAGTATATTGGCCTTACTCTCAAACATCTATTCATAAGTACCCTAATTAGTACCTGTTTATCTCTCTGTATGTACGCGTCCGTCCGCCTAGCTGTCCCTCTGTCTGTTGGTCTGTTGTCCCAATGGGTTTTCTACACTTTTTTCTAAAGGCTTGCAGATATCGAAATGATTTTTGGTATGTTAGTGTATCTCAATGAGTTACAGATCAAGTTTGCATTTCGTTCCGCGTCATTGATTTTTCTTCACGGAATTATGGTATTTTTAATTTTTGTCATTGGAATTACGATCGGATTACTGATGCACTAAATTAATGTTCCAAACGAGCTTGTATGCTGACGAGAAAAGGGGATCCCGGTAGGGATGCTTGTTTTTCATGGGCAAAATGTAATATACTAGAATTCATTCGATGATTTACTGGATTTAAATATTCATAAAATGGCATGCACCTTGAACGCATCAATAACATCATTTTTTTTTAATTTCTCGCACACTCTTTGTAAAAAGAATGAATCCACAAATGAAATATTTGGTTTTCTGCATTTTTTAGAGGGATACCCAACTCCTTATTTATATTTTCACACTACATTTAGATAGACATCTTATAATGCAAATGTAACATAAAATAAACAAATACAGTTATAAGAGGGATCCCTAAATTCTGGTTTATATTTTGACATTACATTTAGATGAACACCTTATTATGTATATGGAGAATAAACTAAACTTACCAATCCAGTAGTTTTAGATAGACACCTTATAATGTAAATCTTACATAAACTTAACTTACCTATCCAGTAGTTTTTAGAGGGATCCCCAAATCCTTGTTTATATTCTGACCACGTCCTGTAAAAGTCTGTAGAATTGTCCAGTCTTCTTTGAATTACCTTTAACACATTAATTGAATTTTGAATTCGTTTAAAATTTAGCA
This sequence comes from Saccostrea cuccullata, assembly GCF_032062105.1. Lineage (NCBI taxonomy): Eukaryota > Metazoa > Mollusca > Bivalvia > Ostreida > Ostreidae > Saccostrea > Saccostrea cuccullata. Next base: position 21,471 of record NW_026925124.1, read on the forward strand.
AACTTGAGTAATTTAAGTTTAAGACGTGTTTACGTACTTAATAAGAAAACTTGATAACAGCTATAAATGCTTTATTTTGTAGAAGAGAATTTAACAATTTTTACTAACTGTCCACCCTCCTCCATCAGTTCTCATGTCACAGTAAACAGACTTTACTTCATAGGCCACGGATATCCTGTATACCCCGTCCCTTCCTTCTAAACTTGGGTATTTCTGCAAAATGTCCCAACAATCCTTTGGAAGCACTGTGTAAAAGAATATTTAATGTTACCCACATACATACTCTTTATTGTAAATCAGATTATATACGTTATAGTGTTCTTTTAAAATTTAGCTTTATAATGAGCAAAAGGCAGCCCCAGAACATCAAGAGAAAAAAAAATATATATACGTGATTCAAAATCAATCTTGATTTATTCGGTCTGCGAAAAGAATGATTATTTCATAGTTTTTACGTAGAAAGTTCAATTTTTAACGCTTGATCCAATTTTTTCTCGCTTAAATTCGGTTTAATGGTCTAAACGTAAATAAAATGTAATAATATACCTTTTGACAAGATCCAGTTGGATTCATTCAGATCCCTACAAACAGCTTGCAGAGTTTCATTCACAGATCTTCCTGAAGCGTTCTCTGTATATTTATAACGTTCCAAAAGACCGTTCACACTGCACTTCTGTAACGTTACGTTCATTTCATTTATTTGGTATTTGAGTTCCTCAATTTCGGGGATTTTGGTAGAGACTGATTGAGATTCATTTAGAACCTTCATTTCCTTTATTGTATTCTCCAATATTTGGCTTTTCGTCTCCAAGTTCCGTAAGTCCTTTGCCATTTCACTAAGTTTCGCCTTTATAACTTGTCTGTCGTTTTTACTGTCCGCGGCATCCATTACCAGATTTTGTATTTTCTGAACCATAGAGAAGCGGACCAGACTTTCCTGATTCAGAATGTCACGTAAGACATTGGAAGCCTTACCGGATACAGTACTAGAGAGCAAACCATTTTTATCAGAAGCTTCGTTTTTAATTAAAGATAAATCACCAAATGTTCCATACACAAACATAGAAAGAATAAAACAAAGTACTTGTAGAACACCCATCTTTGCAGTAAAGTATCGTTTCATGGGTGAGGAAGCCCTTTATATGCTGTGCAACAATGGGCGTTAGTAATATAATCAACTCACGAAACACTGAAATAGTAATTGGGTTTTTTTTGTTGTTGTTGTTTTTTGTTTTTGCTTAAAAGAATAATTTGTTTCTTGACATGCTTCCAAATAACAGTGTAGTCTTTCTCCTAAGTGAAACCAGATCCAGTGTATAATTTAAAAAAAAGGTTGTCACAGGAAAAAAAATGACTTGATACTTGACTAGCTTACATTAAAAATGTGATCTTTATCCAGAGTAAAAACGCTATCCCGCTTATGAAAAATAAAAAAAATTGAATCCAAAATAAAGAAAAAAGATATATTAGTGTGTGTTTGTTAAAATGGTACTTGAAAATTGATTATTTAGAAATTTATTCACAACATTGTATGCTTAATCTGATATAGTACTTGGTAACAAACACTTTTTATAGATATCTTTCCGACAAATATAACTGACTAAAGTTCCTTTCATGTAAAGCGAGTGTTTTAATGTAATACTTCTACAGCTCCTAACTGTCAGTAACCTTTGATACTTAAATAGTTTACATAAAAATGACCGTTAAATATTTGATAATAAAATTCCTTGATTCAAGATATGTTTTCAATTTAACTTTTATTCATATACAGTACTAATGGCAGATGTGACCGCTGCATAATGCTCACTTCTCCTATACATATATTTTCCCTGTAAGAATGAAAATTGTCCATTATCCCCAACTTTCAAACCTTGTGAGCATTGTACGGAATACACATTCTAATTTCTTAATATGAAAACAAAGACCTTACAACTGAAATGAAACACCTTTGTCAAAATACGACCCAATGATTGGGTGTACTAACAACGTCATAAAAATGACAATATACTTTGCAAAAATCTCAACTTAAGAGAGAATGCTGAAATCCCCCAACTTATCTGTTAGTAGCCTGTCTCAGTTTAAGACAATTTTACTGACATAATTATATGGAGTTGACATATGAATATAAGTAAATATTGCTCATTAAAAAAGTCTTCAAATATCTGAACGTCGAGTTGATGGTCACAGTAAGTGTTTTTTTTTTCTTTTCAATGAGAAAAATTAAATAAATTCGACTCCATAGAAATATAGAAAATCAACTTATAAAGGACCAAAATCATTTCCTATCGAATTTCTGAGGATGTTGGAAGACCTGTTCACCGAAGACTGCATTAATATTGTAAATGAGAAAGTGTCGGATCCTTTATTATCAATATCTATTACTGCCTTCTGAAAAAGAAATTGGCGATTTTAAATTTTCTAAAAGTTGTTTTGGCGTTTTTGAGAATGCACATCTGTTTTACACCACTTCTTGAATATTCTGAAGTAAAGTAAATAGAGAATAACACATACCCTTTTCCATATCTCATCCTGTATCAGCCCGAGACACCAATATCAGCCAGAGGGCCGAGGGCTGATATTGGTCGAGGACTGATTCAGGGTGTGATGTGGAAAAGAATATGTTTTATTTTATTTATGACATACTTAGTAATAAAAAACAGAACACATTAAGTTGAGAACAGAAGTAAATAATTATGCACGGACTTCTTACAATCTATGTGTTGTCTCATACGGTTTGGGTTTGTAAATTCAGTCATGTACTCTATTTAAAATGTCCCTGATCCGTTATTTGAAAAGAAAATCTACTGAGCATTATTTGTCAATTACATTATCCAAACATTCAAAAAGTGAAATTAAGAGAATTGTATTACCCTCAAAATGTGTTTATGATCACAAGCACTTTTTTTAGGTTTAATTTTCTAAGGATGTGATATTGATCCGTATCTGCCCTGCAAATCCATATCAGCCCTGCAGGACTGATACTGCTATGAGTATCAATGGCTATTGTGACATCAGCTATATCGCATGTGCAAAAATCCTGTATTTATTAAAAAGTATGTAATAAATCTGAAGATTCTCCCTTACAGAGTTGATATTTTTTAAAGGAATTCAAATTAGGGTTAGTAGAGCATTTCCTGGATTTGGCAATATTTCATTGTTTTGGGGGATTTTTATGAGGTTTAGGAATATAGTACATATAGTCGCGGTAGATATAACTCCCCTGGACTGCAATGTTAAAAGTTGTGATTTTGAGGAATTTCACTCTAGAAAGTGAACTACGAAAAATTTAGGCCTAATTATATAATACGGGTTAAAATAATGAGCCTTACATATAAAACCGATATATTGTCAAGCCTTGTCAGCTGTAACCATTACATATTGCTCAGAAAGTTTTATTAATTCTTTTATCACGTCCGATTTAGTGAACACGGATTGATAGATGGTTCGCATACTGTCTTTAAAGAACACGGTATGCTTTAGCTTTACTAGTATTGGCACAATCCTAATAAAGATAAACTAATTAAAATTTAATGTTTTCAAAAAAAAATTGAAACTGGGTCAAATATCTAATTTAGTTGAGGTAATTATTGTGGTAGATCAGGAAAGATTATACCATAAGGGAGTATCATTCCGGTAATATGACGTCATTAATTTGATGCACTTCTCCATTTCTCAACAAAAAAGCCTCAAAATGACTAATTTCACGGGTATTTTCCTTCAGAAAAAATGTGACAGCCGTTGCCTACTTTTATTTTTGGATTTGTTGTGTAAAATAAAAAAAAAATCATATATCTCAAAATTTGGGCGATGCCTGTTGACAATATTATCTAAAACTTCCATTGAAAATTGGTGTTTTCAAAACTTTTTAAGAAAATACAGGAAACTGAAGATATTTATTTCAGGAAAATGAACATATTAATGACGTCGCAACAAGCATTTAGAGATGCATGTGAGAAATTGATTTGTATGCATTTTCATAATGGGATTTCAATGATTCAGAAAGCAATAGTTTTTATTTTTTACATCAGTTTCATATCTACGTAAATCACAGGGCGATATTTGTATTGAAATTGTTCCTTGGTCTTTAGCGTTTTTCATACTAGTTGTTAGTCCATTATTTATACACTGGAATGACGACGGAGTTTTCCCTTATTTCCCGATCATGACAAGTAGCACACGG
>NW_026925125.1:0-25378 GCF_032062105.1 Saccostrea cuccullata
TCCTCACTTTGGTATGTCAGTTGTAATATTTGAAATACAGTCAAATCAACCTCTTTTTATTCGCCTTGAATTTGATGAAGTTAATCTCCTGTAATCAGTATTTATTAATTTGTTTTTTAAAAAAATAGAAAAAAATGTGAAAATGAAAAATGATGTGAGAAAAATTTGTATGTGTTGGATTGCAGACATCTTAGAATGCATGACCTTAGCTCAAAATCGCATGTAAACTGTACATATTTATGTCAGTATAGATTAATTTCTGTCCATGCTTGAACATATGTTTAGTTAGAGAAGACCCTATGCACAACTCAGACTGCACAGAATACATTTCCATTGGAGCAATAATGCTCACTCAATTGTGTTAGTGACTATGGTGACCCTATCAGATGTGTACAGTTATGTTATAAATTATATATTACAAATTTATCAATGATTTGGACTATCTATAGGTTAGGAGTGTTGTTGACATGCTAGATGTATTTATATATTTGCATCACACCTAAATAAATGTCATACAGTACATGACGTGTACTGTATAATATTTGCATCAGGGTCAGAGACTCATATTATAAGTCTTAGAGTAATTAAAGTCAGAGAAATTTCATTGAGTTTATTGGTACTTGAGTTAGATTAAGACTAGAAGTCTACCTTTCTGCTAGCAGTACATGTACTTATAAATACATGTATCCACATTATTTATAAATATGCATGGCCTCGCACAATGACATGTATCAGTAATCCGCCTTTGCATATTTTATTGAGTAGAGCATATAGGAGCTTGAAAAATGTTTAGTGATGCATATTTAGAGGCTAGCAGGAGCTGTCACATCTGCATTTCTCAATTTTTGCTATTCATACTTAGGTTTACTTAGGAAAATGTACATGATGTACCTCTGGTTGTTTTCTGTACATATTTGAACAAATGTATTTACCAGTACTATGTACATGTCTGCAGAATTGTGCTGAATGAATATATAAAGAAAGCCAATTAGGTAATAAACTTGTATTGAAAGAGGGATCAGAGAAGGTTTTATCAACAGGAAAATTTCCTCAGAGACCTAAATGATAAAAAAAACCTTATTATGCTGAAGCACTCATTCAAAAAGCTTAGATGTCAAATTTGACCCGTTGATAATGAATTATACTGTACAGATCACTCAGTATTGCAGACCAGTGACACGCAGTCCAGGCTTTCACAGACTATTTCATCCACCAGTTGTTCTTAATAGAAATTTATGACAGTTTATCTTCTGATAAAATCAATATTCTTTTCAAGTGAATATGGCAAGGCAAAAGTACATTTACAACTATAAAAGAGTGTAAAAGCCTAATGGCTATGGATGTCTGTACAATATATCATAGATGTGTGATCTACCATAAATCTCTCACTGTTTAGAAGGTGTTGTATACCACAGATAATAAAATTAGTATATAGCAACTATATGTCTGTATAGTTCTTTATGTCTTATAGGATACAGGAAAGAACTTCAGCTAGCATTCTGGTAATAAATATGATCTTTCAGCTAGGTTATATTTTTTTAATTTTTTAATAAACAGCAACAATTATTTTTCCCAAATTGATTCCTCAGACTGAAAAAAAATACATAATTATATTCTGATTCAGGGAAATTCATTGAAAAAGGTTAGTTGTTCTGGACCATTTATCACTGTATGACTGAGAAATGCATCTTGTACATTGTAGTATACACTGATGAAGTCGCTACCTAACGTTTCTGTATGTACTGCATAAATAAGTTATTGTTATGACACTTTGTATTAAAAATGTTATATTTGGCAATCAATATTTCTTGCTATTATAGAAGTTTGCATGCATATTTTCTGCATGTTATGCTTGCATAGCTTTTGGCTGCCATTTTTACTGAGATGTGATTTTAAGCTTTCCTTCTAACTATCTTAAAAATACTCTGAGTGAATAAAACTTAAGATTCTGAATCTTTCTTTTTCAGGAAAGGAGAAACGACAAATTAGTAAGCTGAAGAAGTTAAAGAGGAGAATTTCTGCCAGCTTTGGTCGACTATGTAAGTGCACAGTTGTCATTTACTACAAAGGAATTTGTCCACATTCATTTTCATAAAGCATCTAATCTGCTAATGGCAAAATACATTTGAGAGCATTTGAAGTTGTAAGTCTTAGGGGATTAAAGTAGAGAAAAAGCAATTAAAATGGCTACCCTTTAGTTTAGATTTATGCATACCCCATATACAGTAAATGAAACAGTCAAAATGTCCCATCTGAAATAGCTTTGAAATTTCTTACACCAAGTACATGTACTTGTTTTGTACCTCAATTACAGTACTTGCATTTGTTTCACTTAATTACCAAATATCTTATTTACTAGTAATTCCCTAAAAAAAGGTGTCCTGAAAATTTGAGGATTTAGAGTATTTTATCATGACTTTCATACTAGATAGTAAGTTAAACTGAATCTTAGAGAAATGAAAACATCGAGAGTTTCATATGTACACTAGTTGTTTCACTTAATGCCTTCTGCTGTTGATAAACATTCATATGAACCACTAAACATTTATATCTACCATTAAATTCAGCTGCCAAAATATCTTGTTTACTTCTACTAAACGTAAATTATAAATTGACGTAAAAAATTGGATGCTGCAGCTGTTTTAATGGCATTCAGTGGTCCATTTATATTGACGTTTTAAAGTTGAATCCATGTAAATTAATGAAGAAAGTTCGGGCTTTAAGTAGTAGTCAATTTTATCTTTAAACTGTTTAGGAAATGAAACGGCTTGTAAATCATAATTCATTACTACAAGAACATGCACATGAAGATTATATAAGGCACTTGAGTCTGACACTTAAAACTTTGAGGGAGCTAGACTGCATGTTTTAGAAATAAAGAGCTTCCAAATGGTTTTCATCCCAGCAAGAGTAGTTGCAGTTTCAAGCATGTTGTAAAAGTCTTAGCATTAGGAATAATTTGCTAAGCATTTGAAATAATTCAAATATTGAAGTGAAATATTTCAGATATTATTTGATTCTTGATAGACCGGTATATGATTTAGAGTAACTCAAAGTGGATAGAAATCAAATACACGTGTACCTTCAGATTTCAGTTCGACAAGTTGATAGTTCAAAGTCAAGGAAGAACTTTTGATTTGATTATAAACATTTAATGAGTGATGATGATGCTGTAAGACATGCTAAACACAGCATGCCTGTAACCTGGTTATCTGTAGACATGTACATGGTGCATGTTTGTTCCTCTCAGCTGTTTCCTAAGCAGGTCTAGTTAGTATTTCCAAGAAAAACATATAACATATTAATTCTGGATCATCTATTATTTTCTTGGAGCTAATAGAATGATGCCAGCTAGAAAACAAAACAAATATTTTTTTCAATTTCAACATGTATATATACATGTACATGTAGACATGCATGTAACCCAAAAAATTGTAGACCTGAAAGAATTTTATATTTTTTGTTTTTTATTTGTTTGCTTATTTGTTTTTTGTTTTGTTTAATTTGGATGTGTATAATAGAATCCAAAGCTTTTGTCAAATATGTACATTATCTTGGAAAAGGGAATTCTGTATGTCTTGTTAAGGAAAAATTTAAAATAAGTCATTGTATAATTGCAGTTGAAAATTTCAGATACACATATTGCCCAAAAAATAGTTGCATGAACTGGACATGGCGTATTGCAATTAGCTAACAGAATCAGTGGTTACCAATTAATTAATATATAAATACATGAGTTGCAGCAAATTGTGACACACACTTTGCCTCATTGCAAAAGGAATTCCATGACTGTACGTATGACCTGAATGATATTTTTATTGTTCAGGGTGCCAAAAACACACATGGTTCTTGTAGAACCACTGAAATTGGGATTTATAAGAAAAGTCAGAGTACATGTTTGTATAACTTGTGTTAGCAGCTGTTTTTGTTTGATAACCAAAGCTTGATTTCTCATAATAAAAAATCAAGACATGTGTGTCATATAAGCAGAAGTAATAGTGTTCGGTTAGCCATTTTTCTTATGTGTGTCTGAGTAGTTTTTTGCCAGCAACTGCTGAGATTGAACATGTTAGTCAGAATGACATGTAAAATTAATGACCAATTTCTACCACTTGCACATAAAAAGGAGGAATTGTACATAAAGTGAAATTGCTGTTGGGAATGGTTGCATTATATTATACAGGCAGAGGAGAAAAGGATAAAAATATCATCTGCTTGATTGATTAAGTCAGTCATAATTTGGCAGATAAGAAATTTTCTAAACTTCCATGTAATGAAAAAGTTAAGAAGTTCTTCTTTGCATGGTTTTTGATTTTATCAAAAGTGAATAAAAACATCGATCAGTTTTGTTTCAAGGAAAGACTCATAATTTCTTAACAGCTGGTGTAGAAAGTACATGTAATTAAGAAGTAAAGGAATTAAAGGCATCTATAACAGTCAGTATATAGTTGAAACCACCATTATCATATTTTGGTCAAGTACATTCATTGCATATGAATAATGAACAGAATTGGAAGGAAGCAATACAAATACAAATCTTCAGAAGTTTTGGTCCAAAACAAGACTAGGGGGTTAGAAATCCATGAAAATGTGATTACTGTTTGTTTCAGTAATGAATGTATCAGTCGTAACCTTATTTCCTTAAGCCTCACTTCCAATCTAAGAAAACAAGGTTGATTATATATAAAGAACTGAAATAGAACAAGTTTTTGAATGACCTGAAAGTGAAAAAATTGGTTCATTTTTTTTCCTCCTAATGTTGGCAACTCATCACCTCATTATAGAGAAAACTTTTTCATGTAAATTGTCTTATTTTTGGTTCCAACCATCAATTCAGTCAAGAAAATAAGTTTGAGTGGCATGTCTTTAGCAGATAAGGAATTTTCATTACAGATACTGAAAGCAGTTGGTTGCCCATTCTCCTTCAGAGAACCTTGGTTGGTATATTGATGTTCAAAGTGTCTTTTGTTGCAGTCCATCATTCAGTGAAATAAGATACAGACTGACAAGTTAAGATTCTGATGGGCATTGATTTTTATGCAAGGCCAAAAATCCCTGCACATTATGTCTCGTCACTTTATAGTTTTTCAAACAAGGAAGTCGTTTGCTATATCACGGGTTTCATAGACATCCAAATTAAGGGAGAATTTTATCTCTAAGCCATTTCGCATTCACACTTATAGTGAAATCTCTGAAATTATGTTTATAGCAAAATATTACCAATATTGCAAGATGCTCAACAGAGAAATATCTCAATATGATCTGACATTTTCTTTACATGCTGTACCCAAGATTGCTATGCTTATAGGTTAAGTACTTTTGATCAAATACATTGCTGCAGTGAAATGATTTTTTTCTGTAACTGGCCATATTGTTGCAACACTTCATAGATGTTTTGCATATAACCTTGCTTTTGCATCTTCCAGTTTGACTGTCAGTTGTTCAATGCCATGACACTTGAGCAAGAAACTGAACTTCCACATGCATGTTATTATAACAAGTTGTTTTCTGCATTTTTGCCAATTTTATATTTATTGGAATCACATTTTTGGGAAAAAATATCAAGTAATATGGTTCTCTGGTTTAATTGGTTAATTCATTCCTAAAGCATGATGAACTTACTGCAGAAATATATTTTTATTATCCTAACATTTTTATGATTTTGCTTAGTGTCATATTATATTTGTAACATATATGAGAGCTAGGGCTCTTGAAAACTGTAGTTAAAATAGATATGTCAAAATATAGCTCTTAAAGTTATAGAACAAAATTCAATTGCTAAATAACTAAATATTTTGTAGTTTTGATTTAAATGGCTTCATGACACTCAATCCCTTATTCTTGTAAATAGATGTATTTTAATGGGCTATTTTTTGTTTGGCCTAAAAAAAAATTATGTGTTTGCAATCATAAAAGATACATATTTTTAGAATGGCCTTATCATCTTTAAAAACAAGATGTGTTTGTGAAACACTGATGTCTCCATATCCATATGGCAGCTCATGCCATAAGTTATTGTTCAGACTTTCCAGATCATGGTCAGGAGATAAAAAAAAAATAATGGTTTCCAAAGAGAGTGTTTCACAAGGAAAAGACATGTGAAATAAGGAAGCCTTAGCACCAATGTTAACTGTTCAAAAGTTGTGACCAACTGATTAGTTTTCCAAAAGTAGGTCAAGCTCGAATGTCAAGGTCAAAGAGTCAAAAAGCAATGGTGCTCAAGGGAAGGTTTAGAGAATACACTTGAGAAATGTGAAATCCCCTCAGCACCCACTGTTTAAAAGGTATGGCAAAGGTTAAAGTTTTTTTCAAAAATAGGTAAATTTTCATGATCAAGGTCAAAGGGTCAAATTGTTGGTATCCAATAGATGGCCTTGTCACAAGTAAAAACACTCTGAAGTACAAAAGCCAGCACAAATTATTCACATGGCACTTGATCCCAGTTCTGATGTGTTGGAGGTCCGAGTGTTTGCTCAGAGTTCTCCTATTTTGTATTTTTTGTGGACTTTCGATATTGAATGCTGTTTCCTTATCTTCATATGTTTCATTCAAAAGGTATGGCTAAAGTTAAAGTATTTCAAAAGTAGATCGAACTTCAAAGTCAAGACCAATAGTTAAAAAATATTTAAACCCATGCAGGTTAATTTAAGATCTAATCACAGAAAATATACTTGAGAAGTCTGAAAGGCCTAGCACCAACTGTTCAAAAGTTATATAGGCCAAAATTAATGTTTGGTAAAATTTTGCAAAAGTATATGTCTAATTCCAAGGTCAAGGTCTAAGGGGTAAAATATTTTGGTACCCAGAGAAAGATTGCAAGGACAATGTACTTGTGGAATATGAAAGCCCCTCGACCAACCAATCAAATATATGGGCAAGGTTAAAGATTTTGCAGACAGACTGGCAGATAAACATGCAGGGCACTATTTAACTTTAAGCCCCAGAATCCTCCATTAATTATGGGGGCATAAAAATTATTCACATAAAAAATAAATTTTCTCTGTAGGTTGAATAAATTGCTACACTGTAGTCATAAACTCACAATATTAAACATATTAGACAGAGTTTACACACACTGGAATGCATATTGCATCCTAGAAGCTGATAGAAGTCTTCATAAATTTTCTTATTTCAACATTTCAAAAACTATTGATGTTCTAAGCTTTTGCTTGCCAGTCCATTTTTGTGTTTGGAACCAACAATTTATTAAAGGAACAGCAGAGAAGAAGGGAGGGCCTCTATACATTAACTGGTAAATTAGAACAGAATAAATGTCTTGAGCAAGAAATCTATGACAGCTGCAGGGAGCTTTGTTTTTAGAAATGTTTTTGTAACATTTGGTTGCCACAGTACATATATGCAACAGAAAGGTTTGAATTGCTTACATTTTTTAAGGATTGTTAGCTGCTTGCAAAATTGTGAGAGTGGAGGTTATACATTTAAGTTATTGGAACTTTTATAATACAATACCTGTCTGCAATTTCATGTTAGTTTTATAAAACTGTCTAGACTGAAATTGTTTTATATGAATTCAAGGATCAAGTGATATTTTCCATTCACTTTAATGTAGTACATATGCAAAGAAACATGGCAAAACAGGGCCTGAATTGTATAATTACACAGATCATTAGATTCAGTGTTTTCATTCTTTTGGTTTCAACATTTACAAGGTCAAAAAGTTGACTTCCCAGGCTGGTTAAGGTATGCATATGACATCATCCTGTACTTTATGAAGGGTCATAATTAATTAAGGACAGTCACAATATTGATTGATCAGTTATGTACCTTCTTGAGCAGAAGAGCTTTATATATATTTTTTTTATAAATCTGATAGTCTCTTGTCAACTGTACACAGCAGATGTGGATTTTTTAAATAGTTATATTGATTAATCTATTAAATAAATTTACTTAATGAAAGTTAATCTTGTGTAAATACCTTCTTTAATAAAGGTCAAGTATAGATTATGGAACACATGAAAGTTGTGCTATGTTTTACAGAAATGTTTTACAAAAAAGACCGCAAGTCAAATATATTGTAGTTATAATCACTTTTAATCTCACACAGCATGGGTTTTTCACAACATGGGTAACTTGCACCAAATATGCATAGTGCAAATATGCTATAAATTATATAAGATTAAAAGAATAAGTATATGTTTTTGAAAGCTAGTGAACATTAAAGTGTTATACATGTTAGAATGAAGGAACAACCAAATTATGCTAGCTCTTACATCTCAAAATTATCTATATTGTCAACAGTTGTGAGTTTCTAAATTAATCAGCATCTTTGCTTATCATTTTAAAGCAAATTATATTTACACTCTTGTAATTTTAATGACCTCCAACAATACATTTACTGTTCAAAAAACTTGAGTAATCTTCAAGAAGAAGAGATATTTTTTCCCTCTGACAGCTGTCTAGGTAACTTTTAGAGCAGCCAAATCTGACATTTCCAATGGCTTTCTCTAGTCTCAAGAGGGCTGAGCCAGAATCGGGAGCCGTGAGTGTAAAGGGGAGCTGGAACTTGTTCTTCCTCATCTGGAAACTATAATACAACTCTCTAAAAAAAATATTCACTGTTGATTTCACTGATTTTTTTCCTCTCTGTTGTTTTTCAGCTATTTCCAAAGAGGATACAATACACGAAAGTGATCAAGAGGTAAGTTGCTGCTTAAAGTTTCTTGTTATATTTAATTGTAAGTTCTTTTTAATTAAGTAGTTTTCTTTAAAAATGTAAAGAAATTCATGAAATGTATTAAAACCTGAAGAAAAAAAAGTTATTAACCGCCATCTGTAAGCAGAGTGCTTGACACAATTATCATGATTATAAAAATTCCTGATATAATTTAATTTCATATTTTAATTAAGAAGTTTCCCAATATATTGATACTGGAAAACTGCATTGCAATAAATACATTATTTTTTGTTAACAAATTGCAATATGCTGAAATATTGATATTATTCTTCAGCCCTATTTATTTTACATGCATGGATGTGAAAACCATGATTTCTATAAGGAAGTTGTACAATTTATTGATGTATGATTGCCAGCAAGACTTAAAAGAAGGATGAATTGTTACAGTCTTTATCTTTGATTGTATTTCTGCTCAATTAGCATTGTTGAATACATGTATGAGAATTTTTCTTCTTCTGTAAATGGACAAATAGTATACCATTCAGAGATAGTGATATAATTGCATCATTATTTTCCCATTTATTACAGGGGTACTTGTATGTCCATTATATTTTAGCACTAATTTGTCTGTATGTTAAGGTTTCATGCTTAAATTAATGTTTCCAGCAATTTTAGGGTTAAAAATCCTCAGCCATAAATCATGGAAGTCGTCACATTATTTCAAATTGGCAATACATGTTTTTTCACCATAGTGTTAGCCGTTTATTCAGACAATTTGCTTTAACTGGCAAGATGGATGGTGGCTGCCAATTAAGGAACTCCACTGGCTTCATACATCAATATCTTTTGAAATTCTGTCACAGAAATCATGGGCTACCAGAAACATTTCAGATATTCTATACATTTAATTCAATCAATTGGATACATAGCTCTCCTTCTTCCTATGATGGATCATTGGGTTCAAGGATCTGTCAGTCTATTTATTGGCGGTGATATATGTAATTGAACCCACAACATTAGGCGCAAAAAACACTTTTATACAGGAAATTAATGGCTGTTCTCTGTTCTTTTTTATCTTTTATTAGTCTGATCCAGGATTTCAAGGAACAAACGGTTATTCTGTCTTTGAGAATTCCACATCCCCACCAAACCTAGCTCTCCAGAGGTGCAGCTACAAAGATGACTACATGGGTCCTAACAGCATCACCCACCCCGCCAACAGACACCCTGACGGGTATCACACGCTAGGCCGGCCCGCGGTGGTTCCTCGTAGTTCCAGTAGGTCAATTATATTAAGTTTTCTAGAAATACAACAGCATTTTTGAAAGTGAAAAGATTACAGACTAGCTTGCAAGGTTTTTTTTCCATTTTCTTTAAGTAAGATAAAAGTATGTAGACATAATATGTTCCGTTAATTGACCTTATATTGATGCAAGTAAAAGGTCGTAAATTTTCAAACAAAGCTAGAAGGCCTTTTGACTCAGATTATTCAACAGCTTCCAGTATTACAGTTTTTGGTTTCCTTAATATTGAGTAATTATGATCCAAGACTGTTGGGAGTAATTTTTGGTTTCTCAGAATAATTAGAACAGAAAAAAGGTCATATTAGACTGAAAGTGTTTCACTTTGGTTTGTTTGTATGAAAGTAATATTGATCTACAAAATCTATCACAAGCAAAAAAAAAAAAGATAAAAGCTAGGTGATGTAATGACACTAAAGTTTATATCTTTGAGACATTGATTTATAAGACATCTTAAGTTGGTCCTATTGTACAACAGAATAAGTTATAGTCGGTGATTCACTGTGACTTCATTATGAGGGATTTAGCTGGCAAAGAATGAAGAGCTCTGCATGGTAAAAAAAGATTTAATTGGAGACTGCCTTAGATGATTCACTAATATACCTGTCTATAAGGATCCTTAGCTAGCTTTTATTATGTTAAGGTAACTTCTTAAATGGATGTTATTACATTCTCATGAAATAAGAATTTATGTTGCTCCCTGGGGTCCCATATTGGAACTTTGTAAGGTCATTGCCCACACATGAAGAGCACTTGAAGATTTTTAGTGTCTGCAGTGTTAATTTTTCTAGTTCATTTTAAATAAGTATGCATAGGAAACTCCCAATTCCCTTGTCTGCCCTCTCCTTTAAAAATGTTTTCCCTATTCAGTGTTTTTGGGCATTTAGATAATTGCATTTTAAGCTTATTCAATATTGAAGAAACCCACACAATGTATATGAAGGCCCCTTTGTAACTCAGTTAATTATAGTTGAGACAGTATTGCCACAAAGTCAGCAGTTTCAGGGAAGTGATTATTATGTAATAGGCAGTGAACACCATCACATGAATTTTTCATCTTTATTTGTGTTGTATGGCCTTTATGGCTGTATGATAATTATGATCCCAGGTCTCTGATCAGAGGGGGGTTAAGTCGACATAATTAGAGAGCCAGTCTCTCTCTGTATTTAAAGCAATGCTGTGGGGGTATTGATGAAAGCTTAGTGCTCTAAGGAGGGTGAAATCAGAGGGATTATTACATATAAGTGGCTCTGTTACAATAACTGATATGAATTTGTGTCCCATTCTCAAATGTCTTACTACAGACTAGCAAGAGTTGTCCACCTTTTCAGTGACGGTCTTGCTTGAAATTTCCATGCAAAAATTTACCATTAACATGGCAAAGTTGAAAAAATGCAATAAAAATGCAAATTTATTTAAGCTTATGATCAAGATAATTTTTGGTAATTCATAGTTAATTCAAATGTAAAGGAAATCCCTTATGGACTAGGTCAGAGAGAAAATCGTAATATCTAAAGATCCTCATGCCCCCTTTTTTTTTTTTATACTTGTACATATTACAAAAAATTAAAGCCTTGAACTCAGCAGAAATGAAAATTTTTTTTAAAACGTCTAAAGGATCAAGTCATCAGAGCCAAGGTTCAGAATTCTAACTATGCCGTTGGGACTTAATTAGGACCTCATAGACTCAGTTTGACATTAGTGCTTTTGAAAGATATACACCAAATTTCAACAGTTGTTTTAACTATATAGTACCTTTGTGCACTGTATAAGCTGTTAAACAATCTGTACATTTCGTTGTTCCTTTTCTTACAAGTTATAACTGCAACTCAGCAAAACTCCAGATGTTGCATAGTAAATTTAGTGAATCATTGCATTTATGAAGTTTTTGCAAATTGTTTCCTGGGCAGAGTAAATGCATCTGTGAAAATGTGGAAACACAATTTGTCTGGAATTATCATCTGGATTTCATTATTATAAAACTTATCAGATTTTCATGCCGAGTGTATGAGAATATTTAATTTTTTGAGTGTAAATTAATGGAAATTGATTCAGACCATAATTTCTTAAGATATCGATTCGTAAAGCTCAATTAAGTATAATACCCTAGGAATGAGATAAATTCTTGTAAATTACATTTATTTTCCATTTTTCTTCTTAAATGTATTTTTTACTAATTATTAATTTCCAGCTCATACATAATCTTTTTATCATACAAAAATGAACGGCATGCATCTCTAAGACTTTGACACTTTCACTCTCGTTACGTAGTATGCATATCTTACAGGTTTTGTCATGCTTTGGTGCTGAATATATATATTTTTCATTTTCTGGCTCCAGAGGAGAGAAAATTATTGAATAATTGATGGCTGGTGTTAGAAAGGGTGCAGGAGAAATAAGGGATCACACGTAAATCTCCCTCGACTTGTTTCTGCATGCACACTTAAATGTCGCCATTGATTCATCATACTCCGCAAATAAAGAATCATAACTGAAGTTAACATTGGCTCAAGTCATTACTTCTTAGAAACTGCTGGTTTTGTGGCTATTTTAAAAGGTTTTATTCTAAATTATGTCTGATTTTTCCTCATAATGTGTGTGTATAGGATATTTAGGGGGTTGCAAGAATTACCTAATGAAATGATGGTGTGATAATTTAGCATAAAATTGAACAACTCAGGGTTATATTACTACATGTATTTGAACAAAATAGAAAATGTGTGGAACAATAAATTCTGTTTTTTGTAGCAATTGTGAATGTAGCTTTCAAAATGTCATTTAACTTAAAATTCTATTTCAGACAACATCAATGTAAATTATATCAAAATTACAGTACAAGTATTTATTATGAACCATTTTGAACTAGATTCCTGACCAGCTATATACATGTAGATTCATGGGGTATTTCAGAAACTGACATTTCTCTGCCAATCTAACAAAAAAAAATTAATGCTTCCACAGATAAAAATGTATTGAAGTAAAGCTACTTATAAATCCGTAAGATGTTGTGACAAGAAGGTGTCTTAAGCTGCACCTCTTATTGTATTGAAGGGTGTGTTATTTCAAAAACTTAATTCTCTATTTAACAATGTGCATGGCTTGTGTCCGAGAATTGTTCAGAATGCACTTTTAATGATAGGAATTTAAAGTTCGGCTCATATATTGATTACTAAACATGTATTCAAAGTTCAAAGGAACACTTTTGTCAACAACGCTAAGGCATCTCAGACAAGATATTATGTATAAATGTATAGGAAAACCACAACTACGATTTCTCTGTCAAGTAACACAGATTATACACAACAGTCTAAATCAATGATCTGGGAGAGTTATATATGTACTAGGTTATGTAGGGTCCATTTATTGACATTTCTGAGGTTTAATTGTAACCTTTGACAAGAATATCCCAGCAGCCCCGGCCAGTTACTAATAGATCTTTGTTATAGAAGTACTGGCTTCAATCAAAGGATTGTTCTTAGTGAATATGGCAAATCAATTTTTTTGTAGGCAAGAAGCATGCCCCAGTAAAGCGACACCATTCCGCGGGGGACATGCTCGATGGATTAGAGATTGAATCAGGAGTAGACGGACACAGCAAGCACGAGCGGCCCCGATCCGAGGGCCACAAATACATGAACCAGTTCTCACCCAAGAGGACCTCTAGTTATGGGGTAAGTTTGTATCATGTCTTACTCAAGAGGACCTCTAGTTAATGGGTAAGTTTGTATCATGTCTTACTCAAGAGGACCTCTAATTATGGGGTAAGTTTGTGTCATGTCTTACTCAAGAGGACCTCTAGTTATGGGGTAAGTTTGTATCAGTTCTCACCCAAGAGGACCTCTAGTTATGTAGTAAGTTTGAACAAGTTCTCACTTAGAAGAAGCTCTAGCTATGAGGTAAGTTTTAACTAGTTTTTACCCAAGAAAACCTCTAGTTATTGGGGAAACTTTGATAATTTTAGAAGCTTCATGGAATACCTGGTAATGAAAATGAAGGTTTTGTTCTGTTAGGATTATGAGTTTTGAGTGAAATAGGTAGATGAAAGGAAGACGATATCAGTACAGGGCCTACTTAGTTGGCTTGGACTAAATTTCAGCTGTTTTTGGATAAGTACTATCAAGGTACGTACTACATGTACTGAAAAGTGCAAGTACAGTAAAACCTTGTTATCTCACTTATTAGAGAACATCTGACAATTATCAGAGATATCAAGTGTAAAATACTGAAAGAATAAGTGTTTAGGACTTCTAATTCACTTCAACGTATCCTTGGTATTTGAGATCTGCATACTGAAGCTCAAAGGTTAGAAATGAGAGAGTTTTAAATAGCTGTATATTTTTTACTCCTTTGATATTTTATTTGCATTTTATAAAAATCAAGAATTGCTAACTAGAATTTATTTAATAGATTATTAAGATAAGTTGAGATATTCAAATGTATGGCATTCTTTAAACAGGGTAACTCTCCCTTTGGAAGAGCAGATTCCTACCAGAAGCTAGAACAGCTGGGGGAAGGATCTTATGCAACAGTATTCAAAGGATTTAGTTCGTAAGTTAATAATACAGATTTAAATGTTATATGTCTTATTTTCTTACCCAATAACCTACAGTAGAACTCGGTTAAAGCAAAGTCACTTGGACCTATGAAATTACTTCGCTATATCCGTAATTAGTTATATCTGCGTATAAGGAATTTGTTAAATTTATATAGCTGCATCCAAGATAACTTCTCTTTATCTGTGAATTTGCAATATCTGTGTTCTTTTTAATCAAATTTTACTGTAATATATACCTATAACAAACTATCAAAAAATAAGTGCTTACTTTTGGATGTTTCAAAAGCTATTGATAGAACCAATAACAATAAACCATTATTTAAAAAAATTTGATATTTATAGATTTGATTTAAAATTTTCTTCGATCCATCACAAATGTTTTAGATTGTAACAAGATGTGGAAAATTATCCCGTCTAGAGACTTGCATCATACAGCTGTTTAATGTTATTGATTATATCATTACATGTAACAGTATATTATATAGATGAAAACGATCTAAAAAGTTCATGGACACATGCCATTTTTGGTAAAAATTAATGAGACTGTTAAGTATGTGCCATAATATTTAAACATAGACCATGATTGAGTAAATGTATTAAAATTAGAGCAATGCTCCATAAATTATAATGAGCACAAATGTAATGAGCATTTATTTTTTGTATGTACAATATGCATGACCCAGTCTAACATAAAGCCAAATTCATAAGTTCATAATTCACAAAGCAGTGGCTTTCCACTTGTAAGGTTTACATTGAGGATACTATTAAGTATGGTCAATTTTATATTAATTTTTATATTAAGAAAATAATGAGTTAATATGTACATGATGTAAAAATCATAGCAATGCACAATATTTTGCTAATGTTATCAGCATGAATACTTCGAATATACAAGACACACAGCAAAATTGATAATAACGTCATGCATACAGGAATTTTATATTTTCATTACATAACATTGTAATCTTCCAAGTATCCTGGCAGTACTGAATTAGAATATACACCACCTGAAAACGGTTTGTGCCATTATTAAAAAATATTTCCTGCTAATTCTATTAATATTAATTAGTACTTTAACAGATTACCATCAGACAAATTAACACACATTTTCCTTACACACTCTGGACCATTCAGAGCATGTCACTTTTTCACACATTTTAAGATGATGCACGTTTCTCATGCATTTTCTTGATATTCCCTCAAAAAAATCCAATAGTAACATAATATACATTTATTGCATGATAGTGAGGGAAATATGAAGACTTATTCAGCCAAGAAAAATCATATTCCCCGAGGGCTTTGCCCTAGGGGAATATGTTATTTCTTGGCTGAATAAGTCTTCATGTTTCCCGAACATTCATGCAATGAATTGTTTATTATACCGAAACAAGCAAAACCTTTGAAATAAACATAAACTTTTAAATTCGGCACCTCTCTCAAATTCATTTTCATTTTTTATGTAAAGTTTTTGTAAAACACATTGTTCAACACATTATCATCAGTTTTATGACGTAAACCAGGCTATTGTGACGTCTACTTCTCTCGGGAGTTTTTGTTCAACGAACAAGAACTATATCGTGGGAAAATACACTAGGTGTTCCGAAGAGGTGGAATATGATGAAAAGCGTGCCGATGGTCGGGAAATATGAAGTTTTACGGCCCGATCACGTGATAACTTAGAACCATTCAGATAACGCGTTGTTTAGAATATTTATAATGAGGTACAGTCCCTGAAACGTTCTACTTTCCCACCTGAACGGTGAGCGAACGCTGAACGAACGGTGAACGAACGGTGAACGAACGCAGAGCGAACGGTGAGTGAACGATGTATGAACGCTGAACGCAACTTGGTGAACGATGTGTGAACGGAGAACGGTGAGTGAACGCAGAACGCGAACGGAGCGCAAACGGTGAACGGTGAACGCAAGATGAACAATTTATTCGGAATGCCTCAGATTTTTCCCTTGCATTTAAAGTATTCTGTTGTATTCTATTGTTAGATGCTAAAATATAAATAAACAATAAATAAATAAGTGAATAAATAATTAGAACATTTTTTTCTGCACATACATATGATGTTTTAATTCAATATTTTCATAACACGATTTTTATTGCCGTAAAACATGTGTAATTGTTACCGAACACGTGTAGTATAAAAGATAAAATTAATTTACTAATAAGATAAAAATAAATTCTTTTAACTAATAAAATAATGTGCACAGTCTTCAGAAGAGAAAACTACTACTTATAGAATGAATTTATTACATTGTATGATTGTACCACAGTTGTAAAAACATTATACTTTATATTTCGATGCCACGGCGATTCCGTGTAAAATAATGATTTTTTATTAATTTACAAAGGTCGGTTGACGTATTGCATTAATACACCCGTATTTAAAATTTTAATGCAATAAAATCATATATGTATTTGTTATTTTTATGATTTTTTTTTTTAGCAAAGATTTACATGTATATGTATATCTGAAGACATTTCCCGACCGTGATTATACTTGGAAAAGATAATGGAGACAGACATTCAAATTATTTGTAATAGATTAGATTTTCAGAACTAAATAATTAATATATTTGTTTAGATTTTATTTAACAGGACAAATGTAAAAGCAAGAGAGAGAGAGAAAGAGAGAGAGATGTAAGACCTCTCGATTCTCAGATATCTGTTGCATCGAAAAAAAATCATGTCATTTTTTTCTAATATTCCAGACAGTCAAAGTAATCATTTTTTTTTTAAAGATTAACAAATCCATTAGACAGTAAGGTTTAAGCGTCGGCTTTTATTTTCCTTCGTCAAGTTCATACAATTCACTCGAAGTGCACGTGCTTGTCCTGTCAATCAAAATAATTCGACACAAAGGTGTTGAAATCTCGCTTCACCGAACATGCCGAAGTCAAAGAGTCATTTAGTATTTCAAAGAAGTTTTAACATTTTTGACATCATTTCTATACTTGATTTTCGCTTTTCTACGGAAAAAATAAATAAATAATGGAAATAAATGTATATACTGGGAAGTATGAAGTTTGAAATTGAATTTGAAACATAATCCCTGCCAAATCAAAATACCACTGTCGGCACATGTATGTATATAATGATTGTTTTGATGTTTGTTTTAAGAATCATTTTTTTTTTGTGTTACAATACACATTGAATATTAATTAATATATACTGAAAATACTAAGTAAAAATTTGATATCGGGAGAAAAGGCACCAGGGGGGGGGGGGGCTCTTAATCATTCTGAATGGCAAACATATTATTTCGTTACAGTGAAGGAAGGTTTTTTTCCCTTTCTAATTATACACTTTATATACGTAAAGTAGAACAAAAATTCTCATGTATAACATTTTAAACAGTTGGTGTTTTCTTTAATTTAAAATCACACTATCAATTTCATTCGCTCTACAAATATTTAATTTACTGAATATCTGCAGTATTTTCCATAATTCTCAGACCTATATGTAGTTCTAGCATGTTTTCGTGCATTTTTTCTTTGAATACGTGTTAGAAATAATTTTTTGTATATTCTTGTCTTGTGAAAGACTTGGAATATTATCCATCCATTAACGATTTCAAATGCCGCGCTTGAAGTATTTGTACATTGCCCTTACTTAAATTTAATATTTAAGCATCGTTCTACTTACATGCAGGTTCTCAATGTATTTCATGTATTTTCCAGGGAATTTTTTCGAATAAAGTAACAG
Source organism: Saccostrea cuccullata (assembly GCF_032062105.1). NCBI lineage: Eukaryota > Metazoa > Mollusca > Bivalvia > Ostreida > Ostreidae > Saccostrea > Saccostrea cuccullata. Next base: position 18,209 of record NW_026925125.1, read on the forward strand.
CTAAGTTAAAATAAAAGAAATATAAATATCGTAGATACTTTTTGCATTGAAATAATTATTCTTCAAACACGATATCTTAGTTATTTAATTAAAAAACGTGTAAATCCTTACCATAAAAAAGATAAGTCCCTTCACTTCGGAGTTCCGAATGACAATAAAGACTGAACAATAAGTGAACGGTGAACGCAGAGTAAACGGAACGAAGAGCGAACGGTGAACGTTTTGTGAATGGTGAACGCGAGCGCACGGTAAACGGTGAACGCAAAACTGTGAACGGAGAGCGAACGGTGAACGCACGCTGAACGAACGGTGAACGAACGCTGAACGAACGGTGAACGAACGGTGAGCGAACGGAAAAATGGGAAAGTAGAACGTTTCAGGGACTGTATAATAAGACATTTTAGGCACTTAACATTAAGTTTTATTTAGATTTGAATTGCTGTTTAAAAAATTCTGTCATTTAATGGATCCAAAAACTTTATTTCAAAGTACAGTATACAACATTTTAAGCCTGGGTCTCACACACATTCTGTGACTCTATGAGCTAGGGCCATTTTTATGTAGAACATTAGTTCAGCAATCAAACATACCCATAGTTTTAGGTTGATTGAATAAAAAACATCTCACAAAACTGATATGTTCTAAATTTGCAGTGCATCAATAAATTGTCAACACATATGCAATCTATTTCTTCCTTTGAACTTCTATTTTTATTCCTCTTCTCACAAGAAAATAACACCTCTATGATAGAAACATAATTGATATAATATTCCACTGTTACCTTTGTAAACCACATGTAATTGTCATATTACACATAGGAAATTGCAATCTTCGAGACAATATTTTCTTTGAATTTAGCAAGCAATAGAGGTAAAGTGGTTGCCATAGTTTCTTACTAGGAATAATGATCTTTGACTTAGTGGAAGTTAGGGTATAAATTGACAAATGGTGGAGGAAACTCATTTCTGTGACTGAGTCCTCAACAGTAACACTATACAAATAGTTATTGATTCAGAAACTTAATTTGTTCTTGATATAAGAAACCTATTGCAGTGTTTCTTGGCTAATGGGATTCTTTCAAGTATGTATATTATTCTAAACCAAAGTAGAACAAACATAATTAGTATCTGAGATTGTGATATTTTGTTTTCTTCATATATCAGTGTTTGAGGATCCTGAAATCTTGTTTTAAGTAAAGGTTATGATGTAGGGTTCTTTTTTTAAAATCATTGTTGTTTTTTTTCTAGTAAAGTCTTTTAAATTTCAGATTAACCAATCAAGTGATAGCATTGAAGGAAATCCGCCTACAGCAGGAGGAGGGGGCTCCATTCACTGCAATACGAGAAGGTACTAAATATTGAACTGTTCATAATAAGGTGCAATACGAAAAGGTACTAAATATTGAACTGTTCATAATAAGGTGCAATACGAGAAGGTACAAATTATTGTACTGTTATATGAGGTGCAATATGAGAAGGTACCAAATGTTGCACAGTTATATGAGGAGCATATGAGAAGGTACCAAATATTGCACAGTTATATGAGGTACATATACATTTATATGAGGTGCATATGAGAAGGTACCAAATATTGCAGTTATTTGAGGTGCATATGAACAGGTATCAAATATTGCACAGTTATATGAGGTGCATATGACAAGTTATCATATATTGCACAGTTATATGAGGTGCATATGAGAAGGTACCAAATATTGCACTGTTATATGAGGTGCATATTAGAAGGTACCACATATTGAATATGTATGTTGTTTAAATGAGCTCCACTGAGAAGAAATAAAATCTTGTAGAGTTCCATAAGGCCCCTTTAAGGAGGTTTCAAATCTTGTGTTTTCTTATAAGTTCTATTTGAGAAGGTATATAAAGTAGGTATCAAATTATTTTATGTTATGAAAGGTAAATTTGAATTCATCATCTAGCATGTTGTATTATTTTTGTCTTTGTTTTAATAATTATATGAATTATGTACATGACCTTTAAACAAAATAAAAAATAGGAAAAGAATTTTTTATGTGTAGGAGTGTATGCTCTTGTTAATTATGTAGAATTCAAATTTTAATGAACATTAATGTTAAGTCGACATTATGCCGTTCCTGTGTTGTTACTTGAGAAAGATTGTGCAGATTGTGCAGTCATAAAATTTGTAAACAGCTTATGTAAAACATTTTTTTTTATCTCAAATCAGAGCTGCACAAGTAAAAGTACATAAACCCTCACTAGGAGGAAATATTCTTTTTCAAGTAATCCTGATATTGACAAAGATATTTAACTCAAAGGATTATCTTTATGGAGATAACTTGTATTAGAAATTGATTTATGGTTGCTTGTTTTTAAAACAGAAATTAATAATTTTTTCCTGTTGTTAAATATTTATCTCGACAATTTTAATCAAAACAAAAAGTAAAACACTAAATTTAAAGTTATCCTTGATAAATTTATCATTAATATATCAATTAATCCTCATTGTCACTTTTCATCAAATTATAAATTTAGATCAATAAACTCTTGTGGTTAAAGCTAATGAAGATTTGTACGTGCTCGTCACCTGAGTGGTGTGCATTATTGATAAAGTGTTAAGCACTGATAACAAAATATTGTCAAACTGTTTGAGAGGATACATCAAAAATTATATCCCGCATTTTACCACTGTAGTCATTGATTTCTCAATTTTTTTCTTTCAGCCTCTCTCCTACGTGGGTTAAAGCATGCCAACATTGTGACCTTACATGATATCATTCATACCAAGGAAACTCTGACTTTTGTTTTTGAATTTGTAGTAAGTAGATTTAATGCAAATGATATTATTAGCAACATTAGTACAGCAAGTTGAATTCTTGGTTGAAACATATGATGTAAAGTATTATCCTAGCCATCACAGAAGAGAGAATAGTTGTATACTAGAGAACATTCATAGATATATAAAATCATTTTATCTGTGCCCTATCAAAATCCATGGCATCATCAGCTTAGAATAATAAAAAAAATTACATGACTTGTATCAATAATTTCTGGAAAAAAATTCTGCTCTTATACTATTACAAGATTTTAAAAATAAATGTTGTCCAACTGTTATGATATGCATATAGATATGAAGACCTTAATTCACTGTGTTTTTTGTTCATTTATTTGTAAATTGTAAGTTTACTCAGATTTATTTTTGTCTCTTTTCCAGCATACAGATCTTAGTCAATATTTAGAAAAACACCCAGGTGGTTTAAATGCATTTAATATCAAGGTATGTGTTCATTTATTTTGTTTGCTTATTGCAATTTCAAGTACCCTGCAATATCTGTACCTTAATGGATTTATATTTTATGACTGGTACATGTATGATTTATTTAAATGTAAAAATTGGCAAGGGGGGGAGGGGTCTTACATTGTTGGCAATAAAAGATTATCTCAGCTTCAGTATTTGTAATTTGAACAAGAAAGGCACTTCCATCCAAGTACAGATCTAAATGTCTTTTTTTGTTGCAGTTATTTTTATTCCAATTGCTCAGAGGCCTAAACTACTGTCATCAGCGAAGAATTTTACACAGGTGAGTCAGGGTTCTTGTCACTGTACGACAAAGTCTTTGTCTTAAATGTTTCATCTTTACATTTCTATAAATGTGGTGTTCCATGAATTTATACATACATGTATTTAGCATTCTGTATTTTGTTTCAAAATTTTTATTGAATTTGATTGTGCCAAAATATCTCATGAGCACATCTGATATCAAGGAAAAAAATCTAATTCAAAGAAAGACAACTCTTGATATATTAACATTTCTCATTATGTCACAAGTGAAAAGTTTATCACTATATACCCTTATTAGAATGCTTAATCATACTCTGTAAGGCTTTCCTGACACGTTCAGGCAAATACTTTTTTTTGCCCCCCCCCCCCCATCTCCCCAAGCTATGTGATATAATATGTAAAATGTAAGTTTTGCATCTGAATTTTTCTTTATATATTTTACAGAGATTTGAAACCCCAGAATCTGCTGATCAGTGAGTTAGGTGAACTGAAATTGGCAGACTTTGGTAAGATAATGCTTAATTTACCGTAGTATTTACACTAGTAAATATATGTCTGTAACATAAATGTACACATATAACAATCACATATAGTTGAATTTATCTCTGAAAATGCCCAGTTTTTTCTATTCCTTTTCAACTAATTGAATTAGCAAGTATAACTCTGTTTTCACAATATTTCTGTGTTTTTCAGTGATGTTAACATTTGTATCTTTTCACTCTCTGCCTTAGGTTTAGCCCGAGCCAAATCGATTCCTAGCCACACCTACTCCCATGAGGTGGTGACTCTGTGGTACCGCCCACCTGATGTCCTGCTGGGCTCCACTAACTACTCCACATCTCTAGACATGTGGTAAATAAAACTTCACTTTTCTCTGAACATGTGGTATCTTTAACTTCCCCTCTCTAAGTCATCTCTGGTACATGTAATGTGGTAAATGTAGCCTCACTTCAGTTAAGTATAGTCAAATCTTGTTATCTCAAACTCAGTGGAACCTAGAAAAAACTTAGATATCTGATAAATCAAGTTATAGAGGGTAAAATACTTAAAGAATAAGTGGTTGGGACTTCCAAATCACTTCAGCATATCCATGATATTCGAGATGTCAGTGTTCGAGATACATTGTACCAAAGTTCAACTGTAACATTACATTTTTGTGACATGGGTATAGATATATTCTATTATGATTGATATTTTTAAAATATAGGTATGAAGTTTGTATTTTTATTTTTGTTTGTTATTTAGTTTTTTAGCTCACCTGAGCCGAAGGCTCAAGTGAGCTTTTCTGATCACATTTTGTCCGTCGTCCGTCCGTCCGTCTGTCTGTCTATCTGTCCGTCTGTCTGTCCGTCTGTCCGTCTGTAAACTTTTCACATTTTCGACTTCTTCTCAAGAATCACTGGGCCAATTTTGACCAAACTTGGTACAAAGCATCCTTGGGTGAAGGGGAATTTAAATTGTTAATATAAAGGGCCAAGTCCCCTCACAAGGGGAGATAATCAAGAAAAGACAAAAATAGGGTGGGGTCATTAAAAAATCTTCTTCTCAAGAACCACTGGGCCAGAAAAGCTGAAACTTATGTGGAAGCATCCTAGGGTAGTGTAGATTCTAAATTGTTCAAATCATGACCCCCGGGGGAAGGGCGGGGCCACAATGGGGAATCAAAGTTTTACATAGAAATATATAGGAAAAATCTTTGAAAATCTTCTTCTCAAGAACCACAGGGCCAGAAAAGCTGAAACTTATGTGGAAGCATCCTAGGGTAGTGTAGATTCTAAATTGTTCAAATCATGACCCCCGGGGGAAGGGCGGGGCCACAATGGGGAATCAAAGTTTTACATAGAAATATATAGGAAAAATCTTTGAAAATCTTCTTCTCAAGAACCACTGGGCCAGAAAAGCTGAAACTTATGTGCACATGGAAGGATCATGGGGTAGTGTAGATTTCAAATGTCTAAATTATGATCAGTGGGGTAGGATGGGGATGCATTATGTATTAAGGGGGAAATCTGGTAAAGAACAGAATGGTCAAAGCTTCTCAGGTGAGCGATGTGGCCCATGGGCCTCTTGTTCCTTCTTTTTGCAGGGGTGTAGGTTGTATTTTATTGTTATTTAGTTTTTTCTTCTTTCTTTTTACAGGGGTGTAGGTTGTATTTTCACAGAAATGATCTCTGGCAGTGCCACATTTCCTGGAATGAAAGATGCATATGATCAACTAGATAAAATTTTCAGGGTGAGTTAATAAAACGAATTAATATTACAGCTGTTTCAGAAAAAAATACAAAACACATGTAATAAAGTGGATGTAAATATTTTTAATTGTAAATGTGTACTTTTTAGAAAATCCACTTTTTTACTTTATAGAAGGGATAATCAGAATATAGACATTTTTATCGTTCTATTAAAAAAACTTGTTAGAGATCAAATAAAAGACATTGGTTTTCCTGTGCAAGTATAAACCATTTCTAAGTAAAAAATAAATGGTAGTCTGTTATCAAAATGAGGGTGTCTTGTAGTAATCTTAAGGCCCTCAAATCTTTTCCTCTATGCAACACTTTTATGAGAAATGACAAGTAGTTAGCATCTTTGCCAATTTCTTTGGTAGCCAAGATTTTTTGGTCCAGTCTGCTTCCATATGGGGGTGGAATTGACTGAAAACTGTTGGCCAGCAAAGATGAATGTCAATGAGGATCCAATATCTCGGTTTTTCTAATTTGTGAATAACTGTTAGTTGTAAGTTATTTTGTGTACAGATAAGATAACCTTATTTACAATGAACTCAAGCTTTGCTTATCACTAAGGCATTTATGAAAGAATTTATTTTTTGTAGGTGCTGGGAACCCCCACAGAAAACACTTGGGAGGGAGTGTCTAAATACCCTCAATATGACATCAGTAAGTCTAAATACCCTCAATATGACATCAGTAAGTCAATTCTAGATGATTTTAGCACTTACTTGTTCACTTACAAGGAAAATAAAACTGCTTTGTTATGAATTCTACAAAGTAAGAAAAGAACATTTTAATATGTGTCATGTTCTGAAATTTTGATTTTTTACTACCAGAAAAATTTGTCACATACCCAAAGTTATCCTCATTAACTGAGGCTATTCCAAAAATGGCATTCATCCCCAATGCTGAGAGCATCGCAGTGCAATTCCTTCAGATGATTCCTTCCAGGCGAATCTCCGCTCACAAAGCCCTGCATCACGACTACTTCGGAGACCTGCCTCCCAAACTGTTTGAACTTCCTGATGGTAGGTGTAATATATTTCTATTTGCTAAAGGAATATATGCTGAAAATGGCCACAATCACCCAGCCTTCCCAGATAATTCATGGAGTTGGGATACGAATGATATTCATATGTTTAAAGACTATAGAGATCAGAAAGGAATTTTGTGTGTATTTTACATGGATCATTGATATACTGTAAACCAACTTTTTTTCACGTGCGAGAAATTTTTGCGAGGTTCAAGAGAGCCTCGGTCATTGCAAATATTCCTCGCTGCGAACGGGTCCTTAAAGTCTTTTTTTCTATTAAAAACAGTTCCAAAAAAGGCTTGATCGCGAAAATTAATTCGTCGCGAACTAGTTTATTCCCGGTAAATCGCGAAATAAAGTTGTCGCAAATAA
>NW_026925126.1:0-25455 GCF_032062105.1 Saccostrea cuccullata
CATTCGGGTTTTTCCTTTTCTGAATATAGATATGGAATTCCAAACTTGGTGACGAGGGACTTTCTGAGTTGTATGCTTAAAATAAATCTCACCTAAAATTTTAAAATAGCATTCGGGAATTTCTTTTCTTAATATAGATATTTGACATATGACGAGGGACTTTCTGGGTTTAGAAATAATTCAACTAATGGGTATGATGATGAATGACCATGTTAATCATGTTGTCTACTTTAGAATGGGTTATATTGTTTTGCTACATGTATATTTATCTATAATTAATAATTGAGATAATAGAATCGATTCAAACTTGAATTTTTAATAATAGACATGTTTAAAGCGATTTCATTGTGATATGGGTCAAATGTTCGAAAGAAAAATTTAATTTCAAACAATATAAGCTCGGCAATAAATTAAGTTACAAGTATTTCGAAATTCAAATAATTCCTAACATGTTTAAATAAATGGTAAAAGTTTTCAAGATTAGCTATAAGAATGACTGTTTGAATAAGAAGAGGAAATTCTTTTCTCCGCTTAAATGTGATTGTTTATGCATATTTTTCAAAGAAAAAGATTAAAAACGTGAAGAGAGAGAATTTTTTAAAAAAAGATTCTTATAAAAACACATGTCTTTCCAAAAAAAAAAAAATCACGAAATTTAATACTGTAGATTCCTTATTTTCCTAAGTACTTTTTATCGCGTGTTAACCTCAAATCGTGAGAACAACAATCCGCAAATGGACAGTTAATCAATAAAAATTAAATTGATTTCAACACCCTAAAAATAAAAGCCAGTGTTATTATTACGTGAGTGATGTTTCTCGCAAAATTGCGCGGAAATTAATGCCTCGTGTATAATAATTAGGAATCTACGGTAGATAATAAGATAGGATAAAAAAAAACGCAACATTCTTCAAGTGTTCCAGACATATATTGATAATACTACCGTAAGAGTACAGTATTTTATCGTTATTTCAAAAGCATCGTTTGCTTAAAATAAATCTAAGATAAGGTTTAAAAAATAGCATTCGGGTTTTTCCTTTTCTAAATATAGATATGGAATTCCAAACTTGGTGACGAGGGACTTTCTGAGTTGTATGCTTAAAATAAATCTCACCTAAAATTTTAAAATAGCATTCGGGAATTTCTTTTCTTAATATAGATATTTGACATATGACGAGGGATTTTCTGGGTTTAGAAATAATTCAACTAATGGGTATGATGATGAATGACCATGTTAATCATGTTGTCTACTTTAGAATGGGTTATATTGTTTTGCTACATGTATATTTATCTATAATTAATAATTGAGATAATAGAATCGATTCAAACTTGAATTTTTAATCATAAAACATGTTTAAAGCGATTTCATTGTGATATGGGTCAAATGTTCGAAAGAAAAAATTAATTTCAAACAATATAAGCTCGGCAATAAAATCCAAAGATAAAACAAGTTAAGTTACAAGTATTTCGAAATTCAAATAATGCCTAACATGTTTGAATGAATTGTAAAACTTTTCAAGATTAGCTATAAGAATGACTGTTTGAATAAGAAGAGGAAATTCTTTTCTCCGCTTAAATGTGATTATTTATGCATATTTTTCAAAGAAAAAGATTCAAAGACGTGAAGAGAGAGAATTTTTTTTAAAAAAGATTCTTATAAAAAGACATGTCTTTCCAAAAAAAAAAAATCACGAAATTTAATACTGTAGATTCCTTATTTTCCTAAGTACTTTTTATCGCCTGTTAACCTCAAATCGTGAGAACAACAATCCGCAAATGGACAGTTAATCAATAAAAATTAAATTGATTTCAACACCCTAAAAATAAAAGCGAGTGTTATTATTTCGTGAGTGATGTTTCTCGCGAAATTGCGCGGAAATTAATGCCTCGTGTATAATAATTAGGAATCTACGGTAGATAATAAGATAGGATAATAAAAAACGCAATATTCTTCAAGTGTTCCAGACATATATTGATAATACTGCCGTAAGAGTACGTTATTTTATCGTTATTTCAAAAGCATCGTTGCTTACGCTTAAAATAACTCACAGTGGGATTTTTGATTGCTTAAAATAAATCTAAGATAAGGTTTAAAAAATAGCATTCGGGTTTTTCCTTTTCTAAATATAGATATGGAATTCCAAACTTGGTGACGAGGGACTTTCTGAGTTGTATGCTTAAAATAAATCTCACCTAAAATTTTAAAATAGCATTCGGGAATTTCTTTTCTTAATATAGATATTTGACATATGACGAGGGACTTTCTGGGTTTAGAAATAATTCAACTAATAGGTATGATGATGAATTACCATGTTAATCATGTTGTCTACTTTAGAATGGGTTATATTGTTTTGCTACATGTATATTTATCTATAATTAATAATTGAGATAATAGAATCGATTCAAATTTGAATTTTTAATCATAAAACATGTTTAAAGCGATTTCATTGTGATATGGGTCAAATGTTCGAAAGAAAAATTTAATTTCAAACAATATAAGCTCGGCAATAAAATCCAAAGATAAAACAAGTTAAGTTACAAGTATTTCGAAATTCAAATAATGCCTAACATGTTTGAATGAATTGTAAAATTTTTCAAGATTAGCTATAAGAATGACTGTTTGAATAAGAAGAGGAAATTCTTTTCTCCGCTTTAATGTGATTATTTATGCATATTTTTCAAAGAAAAAGATTAAAAGACGTGAAGAGAGAGATTTTTTTTTTAAAAAGATTCTTATAAAAAGACATGTCTTTCCAAAAAAAAAAAAAAAATCACGAAATTTAATACTGTAGATTCCTTATTTTCCTAAGTACTTTTTATCGCGTGTTAACCTCAAATCGTGAGAACAACAATCCGCAAATGGACAGTTAATCAATAAAAATTAAATTGATTTCAACACCCTAAAAATAAAAGCGAGTGTTATTATTTCGTGAGTGATGTTTCTCGCGAAATTGCGCGGAAATTAATGCCTCGTGTATAATAATTAGGAATCTACGGTAGATAATAAGATAGGATAATAAAAAACGCAACATTCTTCAAGTGTTCCAGACATATATTGATAATACTACCGTAAGAGTATGGTATTTTATCGTTATTTCAAAAGCATCGTTGCTTACGCTTAAAATAACTCATAGCGGGATTTTTGATTGCTTAAAATAAATCTCACATAATGTTTAAAAAATAGCATTCGGGTTTTTCCTTTTCTAAATATAGATATGGAATTCCAAACTTGGTGACGAGGGACTTTCTGAGTTTTAAATTTAAACTAATGAGCATGATGCTTAATGGCCATATAAATCATTTAGTCTGCTTTTGAATGGGTTATATTCTTTCGTTATATGTATAAATAATCTATAATCATACATATTGTAATCTTTTCTCAGCTTGGAATGTCTACCAAAAAATGTAGTGAAATTATTAATTAAGAGCATGGTAGATAAATAGTTAAAAATATTGAATTTAACGTCCTTAATAAAGTTTAAGGATTAAAAATAGCATTTGGAATTTTTTGTTTGCTTCATAAAATATGAAAGGATTCAAAGTTAAAAAAGACATAAGAGTTCTTCTGGGTTCTTATTTGAAAAAAAATGATGTAAGCCCCGCGTTAGAGAGTCAAGTTTGGACACTTCGTGTGTATTACATATATAATTATGCTTAACATGAAATTCCAAGTAAAATATACACTTGATGAAGAAGCCAATAGCAGAGCTGAATCACAAAATAAGTACACTGAATAAAAAAAAAGAAAGTTCTATTAAGATATAAATGGAAAAACAAAATTTTAAAAAGGGAAAACAAGATGAAACAAAATAACCACACTTGAACTTTTTTCCAACAACAACGTACTAAAGATGTCTGATTTGATTGATTTTTTTTTTTTTTTTGGCATTCGTATATTTTTAATTATTTTTTTATCGTTTCGATGTCTAATTAGGTATTCAAAGTACTTTTCCAGAATTTCTTAAACTCCTTTTCTTTTCTAATGTTTCCCTAAAATTTCCACCGGTTGCAATGAAATTTAGAAAAAAAACAAACCTACCTTTCCTTGTTGTCAACCCCAATGTGATGAATTTCTTTCAAAATTCCATATTTATATGAGTGACCTTTGACATTGGAAAAACCCTAAAATTTTCCATCGGTTGCAATTAAATTAAGAAAAAGGAAAACCCAAACGTACCTTTTCTTGTTGCCAATCCCAATGTGAAATCTTTTTTTAAAAATTCCATATTTATTTATATCAGTGACCTTTGACATTGAAAAAAAACCCTCGTCATGACTAAAAATATCCGCCAATACATGAAGCTATCAAAATCTTACATTTTCAGAGTCATTTTGCTTAACTTGAGCGTGTGAAAATGATCCGGTGACGTGCACGAAACCATCTTCTCAGGCCATAAGCCAACAAAAAGCTGGCATTAAAACTTGTTTTTGTAAAGTATAGGTATGATTGATTTTAATGAGATGTTGAAGATTGAACCTGGGATGTTTACATTAATTATTTTTTACTCCAACTGAGGAAGGTGAGTTTTTGATCATTGTTTTTTGGTCTATGATCCTAGAAGATATTTATGCTTAACATGAAATTCCAAGTAAAATATACACTTGATGAAGAAGCCAATAGCAGAGCTGAATCACAAAATAAGTACACTAAATGAAAAAAAAAGAAAAAAAGATAGTTCTATTAAGATATAAATGGAAAAAAAAATTAAAAAAGGGAAAACAAGATGAAACAAAATAACCACACTTGAACTTTTTTCCAACAACAACGTACTAAAGATGTCTGATTTGATTGATTTTTTTTTGGCATTCGTATACTTTTAATTATTTTTTTTTATCGTTTCGATGTCTAATTACGTATTCAAAGTACTTTTCCAGAATTTCTTAAACTCCTTTTCTTTTCTAATGTTTCCCTAAAATTTTCCACCGGTTGCAATGAAATTAAGAAAAAAACAAACCTACCTTTCCTTGTTGTCAACCCCAATGTGATGAATTTCTTTCAAAATTCCATATTTATATGAGTGACCTTTGACATTGGAAAAACCCTAAAATTTTCCATCGGTTGCAATTAAATTAAGAAAAAGGAAAACCCAAACGTACCTTTTCTTGTTGCCAATCCCAATGTGAAATCTTTTTTAAAAAATTCCATATTTATTTATATCAGTGACCTTTGACATTGAAAAAAAAAACCCTCGTCATGACTAAAAATATCCGCCAATACATGAAGCTATCAAAAACTTACATTTACAGAGTCATTTTGCTTAACTTGAGCGTGTGAAAATGATCCGGTGACGTGCACGAAACCATCTTCTCAGGCCATAAGCCAACAAAAAGCTGGCATTAAAACTTGTTTTTGTAAAGTATAGGTATGATTGATTTTAATGAGATGTTGAAGATTGAACCTGGGATGTTTACATTAATTATTTTTTACTCCAACTGAGGAAGGTGAGTTTTTGATCATTGTTTTTTGGTCTATGATCCTAGAAGATAGTCTATATCCACGTCGATGTATCGCAACGCGGGAAAGCAACGCTGGAATAATATGTAGGTATGCTTGATCAATGAGAGGTTGAAGACTATCAGGACTCCCAATGTCGTGCGTAGTCTCGACTTGTAACGTGTCGTAGTAGGCTGAAACTATACGTTACAAGGGACGGGGTCTTTGAGTATAGCTATGATTCTGCATTGTAAAGGTTTTCGGTTAAAAGTTGGAAAATCTCCCCGTTATATGTGTCCCGAGCCCGGCGAAGTGCTCACAGAGGCATGTGTAATAGTTCACCTTGCTTGTAGACCGGACGAGCAAAACTAAAAGGGTGTTCCTCTTTTACCTTAATTTTTTACAATGCAGAAATTTTGAACCTATATATTTCTGTTTAAAATTATCGATAGAAATCACAACAATAATACCCAAACATATTTTGAAAGAGGCATTGCTGCACATGAACACGGTGTACCGATATAGAGTGATGTTACTAGCTCACATCGGACATAGGAGCGCTAACGTAACATGTTCCCGTAATTATCGGGAAAACCTGTCCGACCTAAGTTCATATGAGCCTATATCCGTTGGCGTAGCTTGCACTTATTTCATTATAAGATTTGAAAATGAATCAAGATTGTAAAGTCTTCGAGAAGTTTCCTGGCAGACATGTTAATACTTTCTTGAAAACTATCAATTTAAAACTGCAAAAATGAAAGATTAACAGATAAAAAAAAATGGCAGTTGAGATCTGAGGCATTGCTGCATATGAACACGGTGTACCGATATAGGGTGATGTTACTAGCTCACAACGGACAGGGGAGCACTATTGTAACATGTCCCCGTAATTATCGGGAAGACCTGTCCGACCTAAGTTCTTATGAGCCTACTTCCATGGGCGGAGCTCCGGCCCTGGTGACAGGGTCGTCGATGCCCGTGCAATTGTCTTGAAACACAAGTTTCTTCATCAGAATTCAATGTATAATCCGTTTACCTTTTTTTAATACAGAAGAGAAAAAGTTTAATTTCTTATTATACATGTCTGTGTATGAAACCTCTGAGAGTTTATATATCTGTTGTAAGAGAGGAGAGGCTCCGTTGCTTGCATTGAGGACCCGGCGAAGTGTCCGCTATAATGCTTGCAATAGTGAAATGTTTGAGACCGGCAAACTTTCAAAGGGCGCCTCTCTAACAATAGAATGGACCGTATAGTTACGCCATTGTGTTTCACTTTTTCTGGTATAAGAGACTCACAAAAAGCCCCTATCGTCGAGTTTTATTCTCATTCAATACCATCCCATGATATACTTCAGGAAAATATCGCGGATTCAAGAAAACAAAGTACTGTATAACGCCAGTCGTACTATGAGACACACGCTTCAAATGTTTGTTTAATGAAAGAATATGTAGCAGTTAAGACGACAACATTTCTTTACGTATCGTGGATGGTAACTCCTGATAAGCCGACACAAGTATAAGGCAGTATCGACGTCCAGGAACTTCTGGAGCCGCACGGCCATATTGTACATTATGATCAAACTCATATACATGTAAATTAACCAGATGTATATTTGGTGGACAGCTGCGACGTTATACATCGGAATATAAAAAATGATGTCCATGTGAAAAAAATTGATTGTTTGTTAACACCTACATTCAAGCCGATGTTTTGTCGACAACATTTATTAACGTATCGTCGACTGTAAAAATCATGATAAGCCGATACCAGTAGCTGCCGATCACGGGCATGGCGCTGTGCTCTAATGTCGAAGAGTAAGGGGTCAATACATCAGTTGCTGGTTCTCATTCCAATGCGAGACGTAGTGACCAGTCTTTGGAATGAGATTTAATGATAAAAACTCACTGCTCAAAGGCCCTAGGTATCGAGTACAAATGTAATGTCACCGCTCTCCACCAGCGTATGGTGGCGTTTTAATTCAAATTGCGCGGAAATTAATGCCCCGTGTATAATAATTAGGAATCTACGGTAGATAATAAGATAGGATAATAAAAAACGCAACATCCTTCAAGTGTTCCAGACATATATTGATAATAATACCGTAAGAGTACGGTATTTTATCGTTATTTCAAAAGCATCGATGCTTACGCTTAAAATAACTCACAGCGGGATTTTTGATTGCTTAAAATAAATCTCACGTAATGTTTAAAAAATAGAATTCGGGTAAATATAGATATGGAATTCCAAACTTGGTGACGAGGGACTTTCTGTTTTAAATTTTAATGAGCATGATGCTTAATGGCCATATAAATCATTTAGTCTGCTTTTGAATGGGTTATATTCTTTCGTTATATGTATAAATAATCTATAATCATACATATTTAATCTTTTTCAGCTTGGAATGTCTACCAAAAAATGTAGTGAAATTATTAATTAAGAGCATGGTAGATAAATAGTTAAAAATATTGAATTTAACGTCCTTAATAAAGTTTAAGGATTAAAAATAGCATTTGGAATTTTTTGTTTGCTTCATAAAATATGAAAGGATTCAAAGTTAAAAAAGACCTAAGAGTTCTTCTGGGTTCTTATTTGAAAACAAAAAATGATGTAAGCCCCGCGTTAATCATAGAGTCAAGTTTGAACACTTCATGTGTATTACATATATAATTATGCTTAACATGAAATTCCAAGTAAAATATACACTTGATGAAGAAGCCAATAGCAGAGCTGAATCACAAAATAAGTACACTAAATGAAAAAAAAGAAAGTTCTATTAAGATATAAATGGAAAAACAAAATTTTAAAAAGGGAAAACAAGATGAAACAAAATAACCACACTTGAACTTTTTTCCAACAACAACGTACTAAAGATGTCTGATTTGATTGATTTTTTTTTTTTTTTGGCATTCGTATACTTTTAATTATTTTTTTTATCGTTTCGATGTCTAATTACGTATTCAAAGTACTTTTCCAGAATTTATTAGACTCCTTTTCTTTTCTAATGTTTCCCTAAAACTTCCACCGGTTGCAATGAAATTTAGAAAAAAACAAACCTACCTTTCCTTGTTGTCAACCCCAATGTGATGAATTTCTTTCAAAATTCCATATTTATATGAGTGACCTTTGACATTGGAAAAACCCTAAAATTTTCCATCGGTTGCAATTAAATTAAGAAAAAGGAAAACCCAAACGTACCTTTTCTTGTTGCCAATCCCAATGTGAAATCTTTTTTAAAAAATTCCATATTTATTTATATCAGTGACCTTTGACATTGAAAAAAAAACCCTCGTCATGACTAAAAATATCCGCCAATACATGAAGCTATCAAAAACTTACATTTACAGAGTCATTTTGCTTAACTTGAGCGTGTGAAAATGATCCGGTGACGTGCAAGAAACCATCTTCTCAGGCCATAAGCCAACAAAAAGCTGGCATTAAAACTTGTTTTTGTAAAGTATAGGTATGATTGATTTTAATGAGATGTTGAAGATTGAACCTGGGATGTTTACATTAATTATTTTTTACTCCAACTGAGGGAGGTGAGATTTTGATCATTGTTTTTTGGTCTATGATCCTAGAAGATAGTCTATATCCACATCGATGTATCGCAACGCGGAAAAGCAACGCTGGAATAATATGTAGGTATGCTTGATCAATGAGAGGTTGAAGACTATCAAGACTCCCAATGTCGTGCGTAGTCTCGACTTGTAACGTGTCGTAGTAGGCTGAAACTATACGTTACAAGGGACGGGGTCTTTGAGTATAGCTATGATTCTGCATTGTAAAGGTTTTCGGTTAAAAGTTGGAAAATCTCCCCGTTATATGTGTCCCGAGCCCGGCGAAGTGCTCACAGAGGCATGTGTAATAGTTCACCTTGTTTGTAGACCGGACGAGCAAAGCGAAAAGGGTGTTCCTCTTTTACGTTAATTTTTTACAATGCAGAAATTTTCAACCTATATATTTCTGTTTAAAATTATCGATAGAAATCACAACAATAATACCCAAACATATTTTGAAAGAGGCATTGCTGCATATGAACACGGTGTACCGATATAGAGTGATGTTACTAGCTCACATCGGACATAGGAGCGCTAACGTAACATGTTCCCGTAATTATCGGGAAAACCTGTCCGACCTAAGTTCATATGAGCCTATATCCGTTGGCGTAGCTTGCACTTATTTCATTATAAGATTTGAAAATGAATCAAGATTGTAAAGTCTTCGAGAAGTTTCCTGGCAGACATGTTAATACTTTCTTGAAAACTATCAATTTAAAACTGCAAAAATAAAAGATTAACAGATAAAAAAAAAATGGCAGTTGAGATCTGAGGCATTGCTGCATATGAACACGGTGTACCGATATAGGGTGATGTTACTAGCTCACAACGGACAGGGGAGCACTATTGTAACATGTCCCCGTAATTATCGGGAAGACCTGTCCGACCTAAGTTCTTATGAGCCTACTTCCATGGGCGGAGCTCCGGCCCTGGTGACAGGGTCGTCGATGCCCGTGCAATTGTCTTGAAACACAAGTTTCTTCATCAGAACTCAATGTATAATTCGTTTACCTTTTTTTAATACAGAAGAGAAAAAGTTTAATTTCTTATTATACATGTCTGTGTATGAAACCTCTGAGAGTTTATATATCTGTTGTAAGAGAGGAGAGGCTCCGTTGCTTGCATTGAGGACCCGGCGAAGTGTCCGCTATAATGCTTGCAATAGTGAAATGTTTGAGACCGGCAAACTTTCAAAGGGCGCCTCTCTAACAATAGAATGGACCGTATAGTTACGCCATTGTGTTTCACTTTTTCTGGTATAAGAGACTCACAAAAAGCCCCTATCGTCGAGTTTTATTCTCATTCAATACCATCCCATGATATACTTCAGGAAAATATCGCGGATTCAAGAAAACAAAGTACTGTATAACGCCAGTCGTACTATGAGACACACGCTTCAAATGTTTGTTTAATGAAAGAATATGTAGCAGTTAAGACGACAACATTTCTTTACGTATCGTGGATGGTAACTCCTGATAAGCCGACACAAGTATAAGGCAGTATCGACGTCCAGGAACTTCTGGAGCCGCACGGCCATATTGTACATTATGATCAAACTCATATACATGTAAATTAACCAGATGTATATTTGGTGGACAGCTGCGACGTTATACATCGGAATATAAAAAATGATGTCCATGTGAAAAAAATTGATTGTTTGTTAACACCTACATTCAAGCCGATGTTTTGTCGACAACATTTATTAACGTATCGTCGACTGTAAAAATCATGATAAGCCGATACCAGTAGCTGCCGATCACGGGCATGGCGCTGTGCTCTAATGTCGAAGAGTAAGGGGTCAATACATCAGTTGCTGGTTCTCATTCCAATGCGAGACGTAGTGACCAGTCTTTGGAATGAGATTTAATGATAAAAACTCACTGCTCAAAGGCCCTATGTATCGAGTACAAATGTAATGTCACCGCTCTCCACCAGCATATGGTGGCGTTTTAATTCAAATTGCGCGGAAATTAATGCCCCGTGTATAATAATTAGGAATCTACGGTAGATAATAAGATAGGATAATAAAAAACGCAACATCCTTCAAGTGTTCCAGACATATATTGATAATAATACCGTAAGAGTACGGTATTTTATCGTTATTTCAAAAGCATCGATGCTTACGCTTAAAATAACTCACAGCGGGATTTTTGATTGCTTAAAATAAATCTCACGTAATGTTTAAAAAATAGAATTCGGGTTTTTCCTTTTCTAAATATAGATATGGAATTCCAAACTTGGTGACGAGGGACTTTCTGAGTTTTAAATTTAAACTAATGAGCATGATGCTTAATGGCCATATAAATCATTTAGTCTGCTTTTGAATGGGTTATATTCTTTCGTTATATGTATAAATAATCTATAATCATACATATTGTAATCTTTTCTCAGCTTGGAATGTCTACCAAAAAATGTAGTGAAATTATTAATTAAGAGCATGGTAGATAAATAGTTAAAAATATTGAATTTAACGTCCTTAATAAAGTTTAAGGATTAAAAATAGCATTTGGAATTGTTTGTTTGCTTCATAAAATATGAAAGGATTCAAAGTTAAAAAAGACCTAAGAGTTCTTCTGGGTTCTTATTTGAAAACAAAAAATGATGTAAGCCCCGCGTTAATCATAGAGTCAAGTTTGAACACTTCATGTGTATTACATATATAATTATGCTTAACATGAAATTCCAAGTAAAATATACACTTGATGAAGAAGCCAATAGCAGAGCTGAATCACAAAATAAGTACACTAAATGAAAAAAAAGAAAGTTCTATTAAGATATAAATGGAAAAACAAAATTTTAAAAAGGGAAAACAAGATGAAACAAAATAACCACACTTGAACTTTTTTCCAACAACAACGTACTAAAGATGTCTGATTTGATTGATTTTTTTTTTTTTGGCATTCGTATTCTTTTAATTATTTTTTTTATCGTTTCGATGTCTAATTACGTATTCAAAGTACTTTTCCAGAATTTCTAAACTCCTTTTCTTTTCTAATGTTTCCCTAAAATTTTCCACCGGTTGCAATGAAATTAAGAAAAAAAACAAACCTACCATTCCTTGTTGTCAACCCCAATGTGATGAATTTCTTTCAAAATTCCATATTTATATGAGTGTCCTTTGACATTGGAAAAACCCTAAAATTTTCCATCGGTTGCAATTAAATTAAGAAAAAGGAAAACCCAAACGTACCTTTTCTTGTTGCCAATCCCAATGTAAAATCTTTTTTAAAAAATTCCATATTTATTTATATCAGTGACCTTTGACATTGAAAAAAAAACCCTCGTCATGACTAAAAATATCCGCCAATACATGAAGCTATCAAAAACTTACATTTACAGAGTCATTTTGCTTAACTTGAGCGTGTGAAAATGATCCGGTGACGTGCACGAAACCATCTTCTCAGGCCATAAGCCAACAAAAAGCTGGCATTAAAACTTGTTTTTGTAAAGTATAGGTATGATTGATTTTAATGAGATGTTGAAGATTGAACCTGGGATGTTTACATTAATTATTTTTACTCCAACTGAGGAAGGTGAGTTTTTGATCATTGTTTTTCGGTCTATGATCCTAGAAGATAGTCTATATCCATGTCGATGTATCGCAACGCGGGAAAGCAACGCTGGAATAATATGTAGGTATGCTTGATCAATGAGAGGTTGAAGACTATCAAGACTCCCAATGTCGTGCGTAGTCTCGAATTGTAACGTGTCGTAGTAGGCTGAAACTATACTTTACAAGGGACGGAGTCCTTGAGTATAGCTATGATTCTGCATTGTAAAGGTTTTCGGTTAAAAGTTGGAAAATCTCCCCGTTATATGTGTCCCGAGCCCGGCGAAGTGCTCACAGAGGCATGTGTAATAGTTCACCTTGCTTGTAGACCGGACGAGCAAAACTAAAAGGGTGTTCCTCTTTTACGTTAATTTTTTACAATGCAGACATTTTCAACCTATATATTTCTGTTTAAAATTATTTATCGAGAGAGATCACAACAATAACTACCCTAAGAAATATTTTGAACTATGTCATGTGGTCCTGACGAATTTCCTGTGAGATATACTTTACCATCGAGAGGTAACGTCCTTTTCGAATACGAAGAATCACTTAATACTAAATCGACGATGGTATGTTCCAATGCTTACTTATTAAGAGCGTATTAGGAGGTGCCGATCCTCAAATATGGCTTGTCGACGAAATTATGTGTAATAAATACAGTCGTTTTAAGAGTATGTTGAGTATACTTGGAAATCATGACAGACAATATCGAATGTTACGAGAGCGAATTAAGTATTTTTTTGTGAAGACGAATAAAAAACGCCGTACGTGAACAAAAATGTTTCCGATCCCACTGTACACGATGGTAAAATCGCATTTCAACAACTTTTGTTTTCTCCAATTTCACAGAACAATCTAATGAATTTCGTTTTATTCAAATGAACCTACAGTTTGAGGGTTAACGTCAATCCGGCTTTTTGAGCTACGATGCAATCGGGAATCGGGTCGAGCAGTTCAGATTAAGTGAACGAGAAATACGTTATTTATACTTTACAGTATCGAGTATAAGAAACAAATCGCGACCAGATCATAAAAAACAAGATTCTGCAATGCATTACGTAAATTTTACGACTTTATAAAAACCATCAAGAACGAAAACTGAATTTCTTTATAGCTATCGAAAATGTTAGCAATATGGCTGGTGTTGCTGTAGTTCATTTAAGAATTCAACTGTTTCTGTGCATGAAACCTCTGAGATTTTATACATAGTTACACCACTGTGATTCACTTTCTCTGGTATTAGAGACTCACAAAAAGCCCCTGCAGTCGAGTTTTATTCTTATTCAATAACATCCCATGATATACTTCATGTAAATATCGCAAATTCAAGAAAACAAAGAACTGTATAACGCCAGTCGTACTCCTTTTTTAATGAAAAAAAAGTTACTTCATAATTTAAACAAAACTACTGGAAAAAACTACGAGACATACGCTTCAAATGATTGCTAAGGGAAATAATATGTAGCAGTAAAGTGAAAACATTGTTTACTTATCGTCGATGGGATACATCGGAACATAAAAAAATGATGTCCATGTGAAAAATGGTTGTTTGTTAACACCTACATTCAAGCCGATGTTTTGTCGACAACACTTATTAACGTATCGTCGAATGTAAAATAATGATAAGCCGACACCAGTAGCTGGCGGCCACGCGCATTGCGCCGTACTCTAATGTTGAAGAGTAAGCGTCAATACTTCAGTCGCTGGTTCTCATTCCAATGCGAGACGTAGCGACCGGTCTTTGGAATGAGATTTAATAAATCACTGCTGCGTAAGGCAGTGGATACTGACATGATAAAAATTCCTTCTACTCAAAGGCCTTATGTATCGAATACAAATGTAACGTTACCGCTCTCCACCAGCACATGGTGGCGTTTTAATTCAAATGAAAATTCTAGAAGGCACGATAAGCAAACATGCATGTATACAGTGACGCTGCGGGTATTCACATTAAATCCCTATGTGTACGTTGTCTTGACCTGTAAAGTATCATACACGGCTGTGCATGTAAATATTTGTAATTAGAAATGGACACTCTTTGAAAACATATAGGGTGAAATGCCACTTTCCTTCACAAATGAAAAAAAAAATCACATTAAGATAGAATAATTTATTCTCTGAAAAGATTTTATACAAAGTCTTATGTTAGCAATTGTTCTCGTTGTCTAACGTAGGCCTCAGTGGATGCTATTGTTTCATTCCTGTCCAAAGATAAGCACAAACGGTGATGCACACACATGCACATAAACACATGGCGAGCAGAATTTTCGCTCCAAACTCTGAATTAGCTTTCATCTTCAGCTTCTGTGATCCTACCTCTACATTAATGTCAATGACACTGCTCGGACATCTTTCAATCAGGTTAGAATCGGTATTCATTTCTGTCATTTCTCTGCCTTTGCATTAGGTGATTAGTGTGTTAAACTCAAAGGGTATGGCATAATATTTAGAAGAGTTTTTTTTTCAGTGATTCAGTATTGGTACAAGTCAGATGCGATTCCCTTTGATCTCGCTTTCCTTGATACGAAAAAAATTATATCGTGAGATATTCTAATATTAAGAAAGTAGAATGGAAAGTGATCGGTTGAATTAATAATCCTTACATTTTGTGGGATTTCTGCCGTTCTATATACAGTCTTCATCAAAAAATAAAAATCTTGACCTTTTTCCTTGTGATTTCGATGAATTAAAGCTAGACATAGGTAATCGTGGTAAAATCAATATTATGCAGTATGAAAGGAATAAAGTTCAACAAATTTATTCTATCCAAACAGATCATAATTTTTTTTCACAAGCACTCTAAAGGGTATAAAAGTGGCGACGAACAGGCATTCCTTCAGTGATTGTGGATAAAGCGGTCAGTTAGGTCTCTCTTAATTCTGCTTGTGCTTAGTTATATCATTATAAGATTTGAAAATGAATCCGGATTGTAAAGTCTTCGAAAAATTTCCTGGCAGACATGTTGATACCCTCATGATAACTATAATTTTCTAACTGCAAATATAAAAGATTAACAGATAAAAAAGGCATTTGAGATCTGAGGCATTGCTGCATATGAGCACGGTGTACCGATATAGGGGGATGTTACTAGCTCACAACGGACAGGGAAGAGCCAATGTAACATGTCCCCGTAATTGTCGGGAAGACCTGTCCAACTCAAGTTCATATGATCCTACTTCGGTGGGTGGAGCTCCGTCCCTGCTAACTGGGACGTCGATGCCCGTGCAATTGTCTTGAAACACAAGTTTCTTATCAGAACTCAATGTAAAATTCGTTTACCTGTTTTTAATACAGAAAAGAAAAAGTTTAATTAAACATGTCTGTATATGAAACTTCTGAGACTTTACACATCTGTTGTAAGAAAGGAGAGGTCCTGCTGCTTGCATTGAGGACCCGGCGAGGTGTCCGCTATGACGCTTGCAATAGAGAAATGTTTAAGACCGGAAAACTTTCAAAAAGTGCCTCTTTTACAACAGAAAGGACCGTATAGTTGCGCCATTGTGTTAAACTTTCTCTTGTATTAGACTCACAAAAAGCCCCTGCCGTTGAGTTTTATTCTTATTCAATAACATATTCAATAATTATTAGTGAAATAATATGTGGCAGATAAGACGAAAACATTTTTTAACGTATCGTGGATCGTAACTCCTGATAAACCGACACAAATATCAGGCAGTATCGACGTCTAGGAACTTTTGGACCCGCACGGCCAGAATGTACATTATGATCAAATTTATATACATGTAAATTAACCAGATATAAATTTGGATGATAACTGCGATGTAATACATCGGAACATAAAGAATGATGTCCATGTGAAAGAAATGGTTTGTTTCTTAACACCTGGCACACATATTAATACTCTCTTCAAAACTATCAATTGTCCATGAGTTCGGTTCTTGTTGTAGTTATGGATTCATCTTCTCATGTATGTCTATAAACAGTTGTAACCAGATTCGAATCACGAGTCCATGTCATACAAAGGTCGAAGCCCATGTTTGAGCGATTTAAACTCAGATCTAACTAACATGAAGACACAATACTACATAAAGACTGTGCTTAAACCAGAGATCCAAAAGACAGGACCTTACAATATACTAGACACTGACGACTTATACTTTTACCACGTGTTTCAATAAGCAATGGTAATCAGACTACAATATACCAGCAGAGCAGGCTTCATTATAGGTATGTTTTGTGAAAGATTTGAAAAGAGCCTATCTTTACAAGCGCTCAAAAAGTCATGGATGACCCGCGGATGAACACGAAAGATGCAGAGGGCACTGAAAACCTAGACCAAGGTCTATGAACTCAGTTATACAATGGCGAGGCATCACCATCATAAACACAGATTATAGGCGCTTTAATCTATATAAATCGTTACTACAACAAAAAAAAGAAGCAATGCTACGCTGTCTCATGTCATGGAATAACGTCAGCAAAGAGTGTAAGCTAGACGATAGAATCTGGGTAGAACTATTACGCGAAGTAATACGTTATGAAAGCTCTGGTGGACTCGTAGGACAGAAGATTATATTCATAGCAAGAGATGAAAGTGTTGTGGCAAAATAATCCAAGACTTTGCATATATAATACAGTATTTTTTTTATTTTCTGATTTTCTAATAAAAAAACACACATCACAGTTCTTCATAGTCTTTGTGTTTCCAATTTATTTATATCACGCACATACGAATTCAGCAGCCAGACCATAGAATTCATGTTAACCACAGCCCATCTATCCAGTGGATTTGCCTGTGGTATTCTCTCTCCAAATATTGCTAACGTCTTTTATCTAAAGATTTTTTTGTTAATATAATGAAGCATATACACATGTAATACCATGCAGCCCTAAAGGAAATAGAGCTTTTGTATAACATCTGTTACCCTCTTTGTTATGATGTCAACTAGATTAAAAACAATTTTTGCTTTGGCTTGCTAAACCTATGCAACTGAGCTAATATTTTCTATCATTTAAATTAAAAAAAGCAGCTATGCGGTGTTAAAATATAAATAATGAAACATTTTTATTGTCCTTATAAGGTTGAGGATTGTTGCGCCATCTTTGGAGGAAATAGGTAAAAAGAAAATCGTCTATTATAGTGACATGTGTTATACAGTGCATTAAGAAACATTCAATACAACAATTAATATCCAAACACCCGACCCATCGGACTTAAATGTCACTTTTGACAAAAATAAATGAAAAAAATATATATACACATATTATGCATAGCGTTTTTTTTTGTACAATAGAGCCTGCTAGTGCATGTATGAAAGGAATATACATTTTGAGGTTTGCGTGGGAAAAATTTTTTAAAAGGAAAATTACACTTTTTAAATCTGACATAGAAAAAGTTGGGTTTTATTTGATACTAAAAAATAAATTTGATCTGTAATAGGAATATTCTGTACAATTAAATAAAAAGTGGTACTCATCTACTTCTTAATCTTTAGAACAAAAATTAGTTAATCTATCTTCTAATAATTCTCGTTTATATCTTCCAGTTTCAACTCTAATTGGTAAAATTCTACATCTAATTTGAGCAAGAATAGATCTTCGAAATTTTTGAATATTCACTTTTAGGTATTTTCCAGTATTACAATACCGGTATGTTTTGAAATCTTAATACATACGTAATTTAGGTAGTTGTTTTATCTTTACTAGCTATTCATTCTCGAAATTTAATAGTAATCTACGTTCGAATTGATTGAATTCCCATAAGAAAAACATGTTTTTATTTGTTAGAAAAGTTATATGTAAACTTACAAACGTATAAATTATTCATTATTTGGTCTGACTTAAATAAATTTTGAAAATTTTATTGTTAAATAATCAAGAAGGGCATACAAAAAAATGTCAGTAAGAAATATTTACAAACATTTAATGTCTGTACTTCATGAAAAGGAAAATAAACCTATTATTTATTCATTCGTTTTTATGAAAAAAAAAACATCAAAAAGTCGAGTCAATAAAGTTCTTATTTTTGGTTGAAGTCGAAATTGAGACCAAATATGTTAAAGAGGCTAAAATAAACAGGTCAAATTTTAAAATAGACATATATTTGGCTTGGAACTATATTAGAGGTCATAATATAGAGGACCAGCATTTAGGTTAGGATAGACCAGGCTCCAAGATCATAAACTAAGAACAGACAAGTCAAAATGTCAAACGAAAATAACTTTAGAAGTCATTTTGATGATGAAACAAAATTGTCATCATATGCTTAAATTCAAATATTATTCAGGTCTACAAATATTTAAGCGAATACATTAAATAAAACTCAAGATATAAAAAAAATCAAATTTTTTAATCAAGTATGTTCTCAATTCATGGTCTTGGGGCAAGGGCGAAGGGGCCAGAGCAGAATTCTTGGTACTAGTATGTCATTTTTAATTCCTTTTTTAGATGATGGCATGCTCAAAGTGTGTAGTAAGCCAACCAGTTTTGAATCTTCGACATTTGCGTATTGGAGACCATATTGAGTATGGGAGGTATAGCTGTGTAAAAAGTATACTTAATGGGCTAGGTTGGCTTCCACTAGCTGATCAGAAGCACTTAAGGTTTGGATACCTTTATTTTCATCATGCCCTTGTGACAGACATAGACTACGTAAAGGAGAAAATAACTGTTGTAGAATTTTCTAGCAACGTAATTGCATTAGAAGAGTTTCTAAGAACATTTTCAAAGGCTGTTATTAGAGAAAACTACATATATTTTCATGATCAATTTGACTATTTGTACCGCGTTTTTCACAATAACATAGGAAATTCTCTACCAAGTCCAAGAGATATCGTAGAAAATGCACGTTTTATGCTTCAGGTTTCAGCACAAAAAAGATACAATATACTTCGGTTTAATTGTGAGCATTTAGTAAATTGGTGTGTCACAAGCAAAACTGTCTCCATCCAAGTTGAAGAAGCTTTTGAAAGATCAGTAAAGATTCTTTACGTTTTAAAAAACCTCCCGAAATCCTGCAATACTTTGTGTAAATTTTTGAAGAGATATCTCATCAAATTCCTGCAAATTTTTGAAAATATGTTGGGTCATCTTCCTTCTGAAAAAGTTTTGCCAGCATTTTCTTTTATAAAAAGGTATCTGTTCAGATATCTGGGAAGTAGCACGGCCATAGCAATGACTTTCATGCTGAAGGACGTTTACGAGTTTTACCAAGATGCAAAACTGGGAGACCTCTGCAAAGACTGCGTTCAAAAATGGCTTTTCAAACTCGTCTGTAAAATTCTATCAATGCTGCCCTCCTGGATATTTTGGTTACTTTTTGCAATTGCACTTGGTTTCAATGGTTTTTTAACTTTTAATTATATCAAGGATAAAAAACATACATATACTGAACTTCAAAATCTGGAATCAATTCGTCCAGGTGACATTATTACGTGCAATTTGTACTTGCCCTTCCATATACATGAGGTTGTTGTCACAAATTGCCAAAAGCTCTTTAAAGCAGGAAAAATTCAAAGATTGACATTTGGAATAGCAACACATACGATGAACTATTATCAACTTTAAATGAATTCTTCAGAAACAAAAAAGAAATATAGAAATTATAAATACTTACGTGGTATAATGCTGTTAGATACGGCAAGAGAAGGGGAAAAGAAAAATTCACACACTGCTCTTTATTTACCAGAGGTATTTATGAATTTATATAATGAAATATCATAAATATATGTATTTGCAAATTATATTTTAGATGATTGTTTTCAGGATAAATTGCTTTTAATGTGACGAATATATGGTCAGAAGGTAGTGGCATTAAAATAATTACAATTAAAAATATTAGAAAAACTAATATAACTACTACTTATTTTAAACTAAAGAAAAGTAGAAATTCTATTTTTTATTTGTTGTGAACTGGTTTCGTAAGCATGACACGAGATCTGTTTTTGTTAATGTTTACGTTTCACCATGTATGTTCAATTTGTTAAAGTCTAATGAGTTGGATTTGCTTTCTCTTATTTATACACTAAATTTTCTGAATTATAATTTTATGATTCCTCATAAATGCACAACAATTTTCAATTTTTTTAAGTATTAAGGATATATAAGATTTGTTAATTTGCAAGCATTTGTCAACCAAACGCGTCTCGAAATTAAAGTTTCGATAATTTCAAGACAACATGTTTATTATAATTAAATTTCCATATGAAATGATATAGCAACATATACGTCATGATATTATATAGTACATTTGAGAAGTGATTAAATTCAATCCTGCGTCTTTGTCCCTTTAATGGTTTGAACATATTTTATTGTTAAGATGAAACAACAAAAGGATTGGACACAAGTACTTAATACTGAGAACGTCCTCTCCTTTAATATACAATATATTTTTAGTAAAAATATAATTTAATATTATATATCATATAAAATTATCAAAATAATATTTATATGAAAATAAAAAGGATCAATAACGTGAAAAGTCCGAAATTTCATTCACAATAGTATAACTTTAAAACTTATATCAAATTATTTTAACGTGAAGCAAAGTCTAGAAAATTTATCTAAGTAATTAAAAATTATTTACAAGGAGCACTCGGTGGGTGTGACCGGTCGGCAGGGGATGCTTACTCCTCCATAGCATCTGATCCCACCTCTGGTGTTTCGGGGGTCCGTGTTTGCTCTGCTCTCATTTTGTACTGTTTTATGGACTTTGAGATTGAATACTATTCGTTATCTCCATATCCTTCTTCATTTCCCGAATATAGAATAGGTTAGCAAAAAACACATTTAAGCTTTAATAGTTATTATCATTCCGTGTATGGGTTACTATTCTGAATCTTTTACAAGAATTTTAAAGTATTTTTGATGGCGGCAAGAAGTTTGTCATATTTTTACCATTAAACAAAAATTTTTTACGTCCAAATAAGCCATGGCACAAGTGCTTACATATGAATCAAACTAATTAAAGGTATTTTAATAAACAAATTTTCAATTCCTTTTCAATGGTCGTGTTCAAAATCTTTTTTATTTCTCATTTTTTTTAATTCTAGGAAAACATATGTATGGCTGATGCAAAAACATTTACTTGCGAGGTATGTGCTCATTTTACAAATAATACTTTTGTCAGACGTTTAAACTGAAACTTGTAACATTTGGGGGTCTGTCTATTCGTCCTTACGTCTTTTATAATGTTTAAAATACTTCAATTTCAAGACAATATCTCAAAATTCCGAGTGCTTAGGTTGGGTTAGCTATTTCATATATCGCAGACAATATTTCCTAACGATAAATTGTAGTTCTTTTTCAGCAGTTCGAATTGTAATTTCATATTATAATTTCTTTAGACTTCAAGAATATACTTTTTAATTGAAGTAATAAAATTAAAGGTCAAAGTGAGAAATAAATATAAAACTTACAGTACTTATAAAATAAAAATAATCTGAGTTCTTTTTAAAGCTGAAGATGATCCATTCGTAAAAGGATTATTATCGTGATATTATTATTAAGGTTGTATTTGTTCTCCATATTATTCTTCTCAAGACTGTCATTATCCATCCGTTATGCAAGCCTCGGCTTTGCTCGGAGTGAAATAAATTTCACTTCAGTCCAGTCAAATTGAACAGACGTCACTATAATGTCCTTATAATAGATGTTTTCTAGTTTTGTATGCCTCTGCCACGTCAGAATAATAGTTAAGGAATATAATCAATATCGATACATGTAATATTGGTCAATGCATCACACAGTGAATCAAGAAAATTTAAAGAATTGTGGTCTCCTTCCAGAGACCTTTCACATCCATCTTGCCCTTCAACTTAAAAAAAACATAGTACATTATTTCTACAATGATGGTTTTCACTTAAGTACAGCATGGAAGAGATGCTCTTTAAAAATAAATATTCAAAATTTTCGTTTTTTTTCTCTAAAGATATATTTTTAAGAATATTTAAAATCAAATAATACTTTCTATCTGTTAGTTAATGAGAAATTTATACACTTTTCAAGTTTTAACTTTATACCTGACAAAATCTTATAGCTATTTAAATAATTTGAACATGTTCACCTTTCGCAAAACCTTAAGGATTTGTATTTATAATTTATTTTTTGGAATAGAAATGTATAGAATATAACAAAGAAATGAAAAAGAATATTCAAGGGGTATATGTATTAATTCATCTTTTTTCTCCATTCGGAAATATGTCTTTAGAGAAAGAAAAAAAACGAAAGTTTTGAATAAAGGGAAATACTGATTTTTCAAGTATCTCTAGATCTTAGAATTCTTGTTTAACACTGTCAAACATTTGATGAAAAAATAATTTCTCTTTAAAGCATAACGTTTTATTTCAGAGAGGCAAGGCAAATCATCAGTGGAGGCTTAAACATTCTGATAATGAAGTTGGAAGTGACATTTCTACGATAGTATTTTTAATAGATGATGAAAATATCAAACTTGATCATGATTTTAGTCAGGAATATCAAATAGACTTCGTTCACTACGATTTGGAAAAAGGACTGAGATTCCCTGATATTTTATTCCAATCAGCAAGAGTAGTTAAGACAGGAACCAAAGTCTTGAGCTTCAAGCACGGAAGTAGGGATATTGCTTATAAAGGGATTTTTCGGACCTATCAGTTGCATTTTTAAACAGCCCAGAAGTTGTTGTCCAAAAGGCGATCAATAAACTCGGAGAAAGACAATGGAGTTTCTTCACAAATTGGTCTTCTGATATGGCAAAAGAATGCAAACTTGTTAATCATGAAACTTACGATAGTAGAGGATTCAGACTTTGTACGATTTTGCATTCACATTGTTTTAATTTCCTCTGTGATGAGCTTTCTGGCATAGGGAGTTTGGAATACATCCTTAGGATACTTATGTATTCAAAGAAAACAGAATCTGAAAGCAATGAATAGACTGCATTCATGTTATATACTTTGAACAATGCATTGTTTGGAGAAGTGCTTCAAATTACCAGCCCTTTCTCCTGATCGTGTTTATAAATTAAATATTAATTGAGCTGGTCTAGTTTGAACTGACCCTAAAAAAACCCACTGTGTATAAACAAGAAGACATGCAGGCATTCTAATCTTCGCATAGCATGATGTATATACTGTCTATTGTTTTTTTACAAGTTTGCCAATGCTTTATTATGAGATATTTTGGGCAGGGGATAAAGTGCCCCAAAAAAACTGTTTTATGACTTCAATAGTTACACAAAAGAGTACGTTGTAAATATTTTATATTATTGATAATTCAAAAGTTTGAACTTCATATGAATGTGAGTTAAATTATTGACAGTGTAATATATACAAGGAAATATTTACATTTCCAATGTCTTTGTCCGAGATAAAATTACCAATTGTAAATGTAATTTATTTCCTCATGAATGTGTTGGCGCGGTTCCAAAAAAAAACCACGTGCAGGGCGGGACAACACCTAGAGATAACCAGGCTTGGGGCACGTGGATTGGCGGAATCAAAGCATGTAAATATAAGGAATAACTGTCTTATTTTTCGAATT
The DNA here is from genome assembly GCF_032062105.1 of Saccostrea cuccullata. Classification (NCBI taxonomy): domain Eukaryota; kingdom Metazoa; phylum Mollusca; class Bivalvia; order Ostreida; family Ostreidae; genus Saccostrea; species Saccostrea cuccullata. The sequence goes on from NW_026925126.1 coordinate 24,027, forward strand.
CATGAAGATGATCAATGGATTGGCTTGTGTGATAATTTTATGCATAAACGCCTTCGGCGTTTATGCAAATTATCACACAAGCCAATCCATTGATCACTTCATGAATTCGAAAAATAAGACAGTTATTCCTTAAATCAAAGAAGATTGGTGCATTTGGCGTGTGAGTTGCAGGAATCATTTGTACGAAACGTTTATGTTTAAGTGTCCATGATTTGGTTGGCTCAATATAGCTGATAAGATTTTACAATCACGTCCATATTTTTTTTTTTCATTTAGTTTGAAAGGCTTTGTGATATTGTGACATTTACTGAGTATGTTCATTTTTTATAGGTGGTACTATAACATAGTAATGTTTCACAAAAAACACCTAAATATAATTACGTGTACATGTTCATGATAGAATAGAAGATTGAAATTGATTTCGCTCGAAAACCAAACTGAAACAAAATTTATCTAATTCAAAATTTCAATACATCAGTACATAAAACGAAACTGACAAAATAAATGGTTGTTTGCATGAAAGAAAAAAAACATACAGGGCTCGAACCAAACACTTTTCGCTTCGAGTGCACTGAACAGGTAGCACAACATACTGAGCTATAAAAATCATGGTGAGAAGACCCAGAGATTTTAGAAAAATGTGTTTTAAAATGTATCATTTTGTATCAAATGTCTGATCTGGTCAATTTTCATGGTAATTTTTTTTTTAGCAAATCCAAGCTCAATTTCGGGAAAATATTTTCCTTTCCTGTTGCATAGGAAACCGATAACTAAAAATACTGTTAAAATTCTATGTGACATGTCTATGAAATTTTCACTTTTCAATTACGCCAAGATTCCTGCCGAATGCCAATAAAAAGCGCCCTCCTTCTTTGAAATATCATTTATCATGTTTAGTTTAGCGGTGAGGAAATAAGGCATTGGCAATATCTTATTCAGGTTAGGACAATGGCATCTTTATTTTATTGTCTAATAAACATTTTCAAACTAAGGATTTAAAAACAAGTTCACAGTCAACTCAAAGGGAATAAATACCTGAATACTATAAATCATATTATAAAGGACGTTGCTTGTTGAGTAAAACAAAACGCCTTACTAGTAATTAAAAAGCTTATACTTTAGTAAAGAATCTAGAAACATTTTTGTAGATAAAAATTATCAGTTGGAATGATTTCTTTGTCGCCTTGCATTTGTGCAGATTTGATATCATTTGCCGTTTATCTTATCACAAATGGTCACAGAAAAGCTATTTTGGATTGAATAATCAAGATCGATTAAATGACAAATTATTAATTATGAATATATTTTCATATAATTGATTATTACTTTTCGGTCTTGTTTGACATCTGTAGTTGAAAGTTAATTGTTTTCATTTGATTTTTAGTTAATGCAATTTGCACATGTTACCAATATCTAATTCTTGACATCT
>NW_026925127.1:0-25334 GCF_032062105.1 Saccostrea cuccullata
AGGGGTTTTTGTTAATTTACAACGTTTTCTGTCCTGTTTGTTAACCATGACATGATGACGATTACTAGTCCTGTCTGTGTTTACTTTGACATAACGACAATTACTAGTCTTGTCTAGAGTACTCTGGTTCATAAGACGAGACAATTACTAGTCCTGTCTGTTTTACTGTGACATGACGACAATTACTAGTCCTTTCTGTGTTTACTGTGACATTACAACAATCACTAGTCCTGTCCGTGTTTACTGTAACATGGCGACAATTACTAGTCCTGTCCGTGTTTATCTTTATAGACTACAATAACCTGTCCGTGTTTACTGTTACATGACGAAAATTACTAGTCCTGTCTGTGTTTACTGTGACATGTCGACAATTACTAGTCCTGTCTGTGTTTACTGTGACATGACAACAATTACAGTGCTGCTATCCCATAAGTTGACATGGGATGGTATCGGATAGGATTAGGATTGATGATTCACGATAGAAACATATAGAAGTTAATCCAATCCTGTTCCTATCCTATCCTGTATCCTACAGCCAATCTGATTCGAGCAAAGGTTCATTCATATTTCAGAATAAATTACGAAAACGAAATACGATATAAAATGTTTACAAAAGAAATATTTATAAAAGAGCAAAGTCCACGAACCATCAAAAAATGCCTCTTGCAAGATATTAACGCATTTTTACCATAGATGGTATAGACTTTAAGCTTTTCATCACCGTTTTTCTTTTTTCAATATCTATTATACTTTTTTTAAAAACGAGGTCTTGCAATATGGCAATGTTTTAATAGAAAAATGCAATAAGAACGTCATTTTTTGTAATGTAACGTCACGTCAATTAGCGATAGAATGACCTTGCTATTACAATGCACAGATATATAGGAATATAGGACTTTTAAAATGCAATAATTAGAATCAATTTTATATTTATCTTATCAACTTCATAATCAATAAAGATGATAATTCTGAATGAATAAAATTAAAAAAAAAATTATTTTTTTAACTAACGCGCTTCATGAAATATGCCGGCGTGAAGCGTCGTAGTTCATAACCCCATGAATCTTCAAAAATTAAATTCATTTCTTAAATATTATTGATTTGTTGAAATGAATATTTTGTTCCCTTACCCTGCCTATGGGTATTAATTAACCAAACTAAGCAACTGCTAAGTGTATAGTTATGATGATCAAAATTGTAAATGCTATAGCATCTGGCTTAAAACATTGATTAAATTCAATCACTGGAAAGTTGTTAGATATTGCTCAGGTGACCTATAAGGCCCATGGGCCTCTTGTTTTTTCTTCAATGCACCAATAAAAACAAAACGTACTTAGATTTGGTAAATGTTGTTACATTAATTATTTTTTAACATGAATTATAAGTAATATTTCATATTTTAATGAATAACATTCGCCATAACAGTAAAAATTTCACTTCCCGCAAAAAAGAACAAAGATCTTGATTTTTCTGGTCGCATGTTTATTGCCATGGCGACCGTTGAAATGGGAACGTAGTAGCACAGATGCATTTAAAACATATGGTATTTTTGACAGTATTGACAATAAAACAGTAAACTTTAATAAATCCGATGTTTTACGCGTTTTACCACCTATGCTTATGAATTTATTTTTTTCCACCGAATAACAAGTTGTCCGCTATCAGCTGGGTAATTACATGATTTCCAGTAATACCCCGTTTTAAATTTGTGATTGCCAACGCAATGAAATAGCTCAAATATGACTAAAACATGGAGAAAATATTTTTAATGCACTGAAAAAACACCTAAAGTGTAAAATGTCGTCAATAGGAAATCGGCAGAAATACATTTAAAAGTATACACGCTATAACTTGCGCCAGTTAAAATACGATTGGAAATTGATATCATTTGTTTATCAATAAAAGTTACGAAAATACTGTAAATTACACCATTGAAATTAAACGCGTTACAAAGTTATCAAATTATAATTATTTATTATCCTGCAAGGAAAGAAAAATAGCTATTTTAAAATAAATCCATCACGTGACGCCGTCGCTACTTTTAGATTGACAAACACACGTGGCGTAAAGAAAACAAGGTAGGCCGTTTGAGATACTACTCACTTTTGACGTGGATGGCAAGCGTCTTACTCTTAATGGAACTTATCTTTTAATGTATTCAGTATCAACCATCTTCTCTTTATTTTTGTCAAAATGCAACATACGTCGTTGTCTGTGATTTCCCGTGGACATGTGTTTCTATATATAGGCCTACTGTTGACGCACTTCCTTCATCAATATTCATGAAAAGACTGAATTCTTTATTCCAAGATATGTTTAATTGTTTTGTTATTACAACGACATCTATAGTACAATTTTGTGGAAAGTATTATTTTTCATTACACTTCATGTGTTTTAAATCATTAATCATTTTGTTTCACATAAAATTCCGCGTTCATACAGCGTATATGACTTTAAGATGAAATGAAATAGTGTGTCCCATCGAATGATATCCATGAATCGTCTGCGTATGGAATATATCACATGCTAAAAAAAATTATATAGTTTGTTTATTGTTGTTGTTGTTGTTGTTGTTGTTGTTTTTTTCAGAAAGTCAACAACGCTTTCCGCGCGAAAGTGGGCGGGTCCTAATCAACCAATATTAAAACGCTTGTTTTACAAAACGAAATCCGTGATTCAAATTGTTCAATTGTCAGATCCAACAGTATCATCACACAACGGAACGCTATTTCGGCCGGAGTGTATACTTTGAAGCGAGATTTGCGATAAAAATCTAGATCTAAATACCAGTACATTACTTGAAAAGAAGTACATGTACACAATTGTTGAAAGGACCTTTTTCTACACATTTTTAATAACTTGGCGAGCACTCGCGAATATTAGGCCTCAGCTGTTTATAAATTTTCACAGGCAAGCGAGAAATTAATATCCGCGAAATTCGCGCACACCTCAATCTCACAGATACTTTTTCTCATCTTCGCGAACCAGCCAATCGCTTGGTCATGTTTAATCCAGTAAAAATTATTTATGTATGGAGTACGGTATTTTGTAGTGTGTTGTTAATACATTTTATCGATTGACTCACCTGTAATAATTTTATTTTTTTTTATTATTATGCATTGCTAGCTTATCGTTTAGCACTTTGCATTTCATTTTAACATTATGATTTCCATGCTTATGTAATTCTTATAAATACGTGTCAAAATAAAAAGTGAAATACAAGTACAGACATTAACATTTTACTACATGTAATACTTACAGGGAAAGATTGATTTTACCCGAAAAGGCTCCTTAAAAAGACCTTATTGTAGACAGCATTTATAAGAGGAAAGTGTAAAATGGTCTCAGTTTTTCTTGAAATAGAAAACACATTTATGATCGTAGTAAGCAATTTCAGAAAAGAAAGGGGGGGTATACAAAGGACGAACATATACAAAGTTCTATCTTTTAAAAATAATTTTTTAAAGAAAATGTTACAGTAAATTATATAATTTTGAAGTATATTTTAGACAAGTCCTGTAGTTCACAATAATACTCGTATAATTGTATGTAATGAACGTATAATTTATGTCAAAGCATAGACCCCCCCCCCCCCCCCCCTCCCCGTGACCTCCTCTAATCGTATAGTGATAAACTACAGTGTACTAATCTTCGTAGTAGCGGATCCAGCGATTTTCAGATATTAAATGCAGAGGAAGACATAGTCCCCCTACTCCACCTATCCCCCCACCCTAAGCCATAACAATGCAGGGGCAATTTTGAATGTTGATCTACATGCAAAAAAATTAAAATACAGAATAATCAATATTTGATATGATAAACACTATAGTGGCCAAAGAAGGATATTTGATTTGATATTCTTTTATAAATAATAATAATCACTATCTAGGGTTATATATTTTAAATTCAGCTCCTGTTTCTGAAAACAAAATTTAAACCACTTCTTCATAATACTTTTGAAGAAAGCTAAAAATTATTTTCCACGTTATGCAAGTGCATAAAAATTATATACGCGGGTTTTATGTAGTGAAATGAATGTTTTTTAGGATTTGAAATTAAAAAAAAAAACCTGATTAATATATATTGCTGCTACATGTTATACTTATACTAATATATGTATTATATGCATCGACGTGCGGATTTGTTAAAACGAACATGTGCATTTTATGTAAACACACATACGAGTTCTACGTTGAATCCAGTTTACAGAGTTGTTAAATTTTTTAATAATAGATAATTTCCCGTGTTTAATTAAATGAATTCAACAAAGCGACAGAAAACTACATGTATATCTTAAAAAAAAAAGAAGAATTTTCCCACTTTCTCCCTGCCACTGATTCCCAATGACTGCATCTATTATGACGTCACAAATGACGTACACTGAGTAACGTCATGTACAACTGTGAACTCATAAGTTTGTTTTCCTTTGATTTTAAAAATGTAATTTTTAAATTCTTTGCCACATTTATTGCCTTCAATGAACAATTGACTGCTTTTTTCTATCACAATGTGTGTTATCTATTTATTTGATGTCCTATGATCTACCAATGAATCACTGACTCACTCTAAAAAAATTACCGATTCTTGATAACAAAGTAGATCTATAGATTTAACTCTAATTTCTTATGCTCGTCACAGTCATAAACAAACATAATATATTGACATGAAAGTTTACATTTGCGATAGTCATACATATAGTAAGTTGAAAGTTGTACTTGTCTGTAAATCAATCTAATTTTGGAAAAAGAATTGTCGATAAATCGGCATTTTTAACGGATATGTTTTTAGACTGAAGCCATCATATTTATTCCAGTAGTCAAACATGTCTATAGGTGCCTCAGTTGACATTTTCTTACTTGTGTGATATGAGTGTCCATCCACTTACATAATCAATATTATACACCTTTCTAATTGATCCTTTAAAATTTGTATAAAAGACAAAGACAAATATGGTGGTTCATGATCATAGCATTTTTACACGCGTTGACATTTTATTTTATTTTTTTTCACCATGAGCACACTCGTTACCGCAAAATATTTTCATTGGAATTTATTTGTCGAACAGTTATAATTATTTTTCTGTTTCAATATTTTGCGGTAACGACTGTGCTCTATGTGAAATTCACGATTTATTGTGTAAAATTTGAGCCATTTTCCGGAAAACCTCGAACCATGCTGCGTTTTAGAATTTAGTTTGACATCGAAACATCCGGTTTTGACGAAATTATTGCACATGTGAAATGTGTCAATGTTCTAGGTTGATAATAACCCAAAACATATTTTCTAATGCCCTTTTCAAAATTTACATATTTGCTAGGCCAAATAAGGCATTTTTTGGATTGAATTCTTTCAATAGGAAATAAGACATTCTTTTCTCTCAAAACGGATTTACATTATGAACTTCGAGTAACACGGCGTACGATCTAACCGTGAACGATCACCGGAAGACTTTGGGAATGTAAACAACGAAGAGTCTAGGCATCGAAAGACCATACTTCTTCAGCTTGTTTGGAAGATTTAACCGATTCTTACTTGTGTAAAAGTGTAATAACATGTTTTTTCTGTTAAATATTCTCTGTTTATTTGGATAATTCCACAGGAACTGTCAACAGCGGACTTGAATAGAAGATGCGCGGTCATGTAAGTATACTACACACTGTGACTGTACACTGTACATGTTTGCATTTTTATACATATTTATCTCTTTAAACAATGTTCTAATGTCTAAAACCATAAACATTTTATTCTATTTAATATAAACAAAAATTGGATGCGGAAAAAAGAAGTAGTGTAGACAGAAGGGGGATAAATGTTTACAAATACTCTGTCATATGATTCAATCAGCTATCAATGAGCTCTAAGACTATAACAATCATATGTATTATGCCTTAATCAGGTTGTTACTCTCATCATTTCCCTAATAAGGTCAGAAAATAGTTACTTTCATTTCAGTGTAATTTATAATAAATGAAAGTAGAATCATCATGACCATTTCTAATGCTACTGCCTTAAATGTTTAATAAGCTCACTCAGCAGTGCACTTACATATTGTACATGTATATATGATGTATTGTGATTTATGAAACATTAATCAATCTTTTAATATTCATCATTACAGAGAATGGATTTGCCCGGACTCACACGTCATCACAGTATAAAGGATTTTAATCTAAAAAGTATGTATGATTTTATTTTTATCATGTATTTTTACATGGTCTTTAAAATACATAAACATCTTTATCTGAGTTGAGGTGACATGTCTGCAGTTTCTCGAAACAAGTGATTTTCTTCTTTCAAAAATGAATCTTGAGAATAAAACTGAGGAAAGTTTTCTGGTCATCTGGTCATCATGTTGTTGTTTTATAGATATTTTCTTCTTTTTTATATTCAAATTTCAAGACCAAAAAAGAGAAAACCAAGAAAAAACATTAAATAGATAAATACAAGCAGAATATAGAGAAAAGTCACTCAAACAAATGTATTCATACTTGTTAGCAAGTTGACAAGATGAAATGAATTATAATGTACAAGTAAATTATGTTAAATAAGATTTTTTTTATCTTATATGACTGAGGTTGCAGTATAAGATTTTATTTTTCATGATTTCAAAATGCGTTACTTTTGGGAGAGAAAACGGTGAAATTAAAGCCAATTGTACAATCAAAATCATTTTAAATTTTAAATGTGTATGAAATGTGTATGACAAAATTTAACATGTTTAAAATACATGCCTTTAATATTTTTTTTTCAGGAAACCCTGCACATTTGCAGCTGTAAGAATGCAGATCATGCCATATGCTGTTAGAGTAAATGATGAAAGATGTTCAAACCTGTGTCAAAGAGTCCCAAGTCTGAAATCATGGGGCTTTTCTTAAAAGCGATCAGTGTTTGTTTTCTGTGCATTATTGACATTTGTGGAACTGTTCGGTTTATGACCATCTCTCTGACAATAACTCTGACATTTGAATTTCAAGTTTGAAAGATGGATAAGGAAGCCAAATCATATGCATGTTAAACATTATACAACTGTGATAAAAACATTGATAAACTTAAATTTAACAAAGTTCATGTACATGTATCTGTGATCTTTGCATTGAAATTCATAAATGCTGTACATGGATACTTTTACTGACTTTGTCTCATGGTAATGAAATATTCAATTGTTACACATTGTTGAGGAATCACCTTGAATAAAAATATTGTGAACTTGATAAAGTATTTTTCCTCATTAAACACTGAAAGTTTATGATCAAATGTCAAGGTCATATACAATATTTACTCAAGAATGTGTTATAAATGCTGTAAATACTGTGAATTCTTATGTATGTTTTATAAGATCTAAGAAACATGTGTGGAGCATTTTAATATTTCTCAATCAGACACTGATTAACATTTAAGATCAAATGCCAAGGTCAAATACAAGCCTGTCTTACTCATGAATGAGTTAAAAATACTGTGAGTTCTTAATTTCTTATGCATGTTTTATAAGATCTAAGGAACTTGTGTGACCTCACTACAGTATTTATGACTGTAAATCTGTCAGATGATAACAATTTAGAAAAGATATTCTATTAAATATAAATTATTAAATTTTCACACATAAAACAAAATTAAAAATTGAAATACATGTGTACAGCACTGAGCTGACCATAAACTGAGAAGAAACTGAAGTTAAATGAAAAAAAAAAACATTTCGATTATCTTAAATTTTATTTAGCAACTATATATTTTACATGTTTGAAAAATAACACATCAGATGATGAAATAAAATTTTAGATAAGTATAAATTATGAATTTAAATAAAAAAATCATAACAATTTCACATTTAAAATGTTTAATATGTGAAAGTCAAGATATTCTAGATCTACATTTTGACTTGTCTGTTTGGTTTATGGTCTAGTCATATCTTCTTTTTTAGAATTGCATACAGAAAAACCTGTTATACAGGAACAATTAGACTATACATGTACATGCATGATATTTTCATGGTGCTCAGTTAACTATACATGTACATGCATGATATTTTCATGGTGCTCAGTTAAGGAAAAAATAAAATTTTACATGAAACATACTTTAACATTATTACCATACAGGCCTATGATTTTTAAAAAATAATTGATTATAACACGCCGGACGCAAGTCACGATCCCGGGTCTCCCAATCATTGTTAGTAGGGAAATTAAAACGCTAATTATATTTTTTTTCCTTAATTCTTCTGGAAGCCCAATTTCTTTACATATGTTTGCAAAATCAGTACGTGCCCACATTTAATTACGATCTGTTTGTTTACATTAATTTTTAACATATGGTAATGATAATCGTAAATTTAATTTGTGCGGTGAGTCGAGAATTATGGAATGCCGATCTCAATTATTTTTCTCCATTAAAATATATAACATTTAAATGAGTACCATAATTATATCTGAATTTTTTTTTCTGCTGGTTATTCCTTTTTTTTTCGTTTTGTCAAGTTAATTCCTAAATATTTACACTGCTTGAAAAAACACCTTTACAAAACTTTACTTGCGAAGTAAATTTCATTACAGGTGCTCCAAAAAGCAAGGTCATCTTTGTATTAACTTTACAAAAAGTAAAGGTGAAAAGGTAACCTTTACTTACACGAAAAGATAATTAAAAATAACCTTTCATCTTTAATGCCATATTAAAGTTCATTAAATATACATATTTTATGAAAGTCTTATTTAAATGCTGACTATTGTTTAATACACTTATACTTTGGATTTTTACAGTTGGTTTAAAGAATCTAATCTAGTCAGTACCCAGAATTTTAAGACAAATGTCAAAGATATCTTTTTAAATTATCTTGTATCCATTTCCAGTTGAAATTAGTATTAGAAATGGTCATCTACAGAATCAAACACTCGACTCATCATTATTTGACAGACTACACCTCAAATAATACAACAACTATGCTGTAAGCCAGGTTAGCTTAGTTGGAGCAGCTGGCATTTATTTTGATACATATTTAACTTACATTACATTGAATGTGAAACAATAAAGCAATGGAATGCATTTGTAAAATATTCTACTTGTAATAAATTATATCCCTATCACAGACATTAAAAACCGCCCAGGCAAAAACCATAGATGGTTAACTATGGAAAACCTGTGTCCGTCGCTATGTAAATAATGTCTCAAGGGAGAATGCCGGACGTGCATTCAGTGCAATAGTTAAAAATGCATGAACACCCTATAATATTTGCAAGTATGAAAAAATCCAAATTAAAATACATTTCAACAATTTGTTATTTCCATTACCATTATATATATTTATACAAATATGATATATATTTTATATATAAAGCAAAAAAAAAATGCGTATGTATTGAAGAGCACTGGCTTAGAATGATTTGAACACATTAATGAATACTCATTTCTCATTGGCCTTCCTTTGGCCATGCCAACATATACAACCAAAACCATTTATACATTCAACCCATACAATGTGTTCCCACTCTACTACAAAACACGAGAAAAAAATATTATCTGCACCAGGATTGCCTACAACTCTCTGGATTGGATGGCATAGATTTTTTATATGTACATTGATATTAATGATATATTAATTAATAATATAACAATGGGAAAAATTGGCATATTGATAATTTTCATTTTCCAAACAAAAATATTCTACATTTTGGCTTCTCATCATATGATGAGTCAGATATACAGCACAAACAATATCAAGTTATAACCTTGAATATTAACATTATATTGAGCTATCTTTGACTTTTGTTTTCCTTTAATCATTCAGATACATGTGAGACAAAATTAAAAATAAATACAGATGATAAGTATAAATTTCACATTTCTGCTTATGAAATGGAGGTCCCATTTCACTTAAAATATAATACCGGTACAATATTATTCATTCTTTATGGTGCATGTACATATATAAAATAAACTTTGCAGTTTAAATTGAATTAAAAATGTGAAAAAAATTACATAAAAGGCTATTTGATTTGCGCTTATGTACAGCCTAATAACATCCTCAACTTGTAATGCAAAATGATGCATTTTACATATTCACAAACACAAAAAATGGTGAAAAATCTATTAGAATATATGTGAGGATGCAGTTTGCAAAATGCATGAGATCATGTATGAGTCCAGCTTCACCTAGTGAGCCTGTCTGTGCTTGACTTAGTTTAGATTATGTTTTTATGTCTGTGATATATGTTAGTGTGTTCGCATATGTGTCCAGCTTCACACATTTTCATGTATGTGCTCGACTTCACACGCCTTGGAAAATATGTAATAGGTTGTGGCAGATGCATGTGTATTTGTGTATGTGTCCAGCTTCACACATTTTCATGTATGTGCTCGACTTCACACACCTGGGAAAATATGTAATAGGTTGTGGCAGATGCATGTGTATTTGTGTATGTGTCCAGCTTCACACATTTTCATGTATGTGCTCGACTTCACACACCTTGGAAAATATGTAATAGGTTATGGTAGATGCATGTTTGCATGTATTCAGATATACGCATTTTCATGTGTGTGCTCGATTTACATGTCATCGATGTAAAATATGTATACATGATGGTGTAAAACGTTTACAAGTGTATGATGCACACAGAGAAAAAAAGTTCTGTGTGTTTTGTTCTGCAAGAGTGATCGTATAAATAAACTACAATTATGTCCTGTTGAAAATTGACAATCATAATAAGTAACATATATTCATTTTACATAACTGTACTGAAAATTACACATCCAGTTTAAATTACTGTACTGAAAATTAAATTTGTGTAAAAACTCTCTGGCTGAATAACATTCAAAATCATGAATGCTTGCATGTTCATCTATAAATCTCCAAGATATTTCCTAGTTAGTTTGTAGCGCCGCACCGAGCGGTCTTACAACACATTTCATAATGTCAGTTTGCATGAATAAATTAATTTATCCTTGTTCCTCATATCTTGAAAATAGATGCCGAAATTCTAGTCTACAGTTTACTTACACAGCACATCACAAATAGAAACATTCAGGAAAAATAATTCACAAAAAATAAAATCCAAGTAAAACAATCACATGTACATATAAATCAAAGAAATATTAGGTAATAGTCCAAGTAAGTGAGTAACTTTATCTATCTCTAACAGTTCTATCTACTAAGTCTTCTATATTTCAATCTTCCTATCTTATTCTAAAATTCTGTTGCACTATATATATACTCAAGATCTGTTCCTGACGATCAGGAGCACATTACAAGATCCTTAAGATCAGGAGTCAATACACAGGTCATTACGATCAGCAGGGGGTTAGATAAGAGGGGGCGATTAATATACAGATAAGATTTATAGCATAAGTGTAGATGATAATGTGTGAACAATTAAGTAATTAAGAGTGATTTACAGATCTATAAGATATTTTAAATCATTACAAGTTTACATATTCTTGATCATATCATTGATAAGAGTATATATTCTTGATCATGACATCTGAATTGGTTTCCCCTCTCTGACATCTTTTCTTGTTCACCAATTAGTTCAACAGTCATCTAGGTACTCAGGTGTTGTACAAGTCCTAATAATAATCATTTTCAAAATTATAAAGAAAAACAATACAATTTTAAAAAGATTTTCATTACTTCTATTGAAATTAAAGCACAAGCTTTAACCTAAAACATGTATAACTTAACATAATGGAAATTTAGACAATGCGACTCAATGTCAAACATATGATTGTGATACATCTGTAATATCCATGAAACTTACTGAGATACTTAAAATGTTTGTGGTGTGCTTTCACTAAGCTAAGTAATATATAAACATTTCTTGATTACACGTTGAAGTCCAAGGCTTAAAAAAAAAAAATAAGTTTGTTTCCTGTAACATTCCCAAAAAATCAAGGGTCGGTAGGTCGGAATTTTTTTTTTTTTTTTTTTTTGCTTATGAATGGTCAAACATCCCCGGACTGAAAATACCAGGTGTTATACTTACAGTGGACACCCAACATGGCGTCCAAAATGGCTGTCTAGCGGCAGAAAACAAACTTCAGAAAGTTGTAGGGGGAAACTGTTGTTATAATAATGATTATTCTTTATATTTAAGGTAAACGTAAACTAGGTTGACATATTTTATGTCTCAAATTAAGCTACAAGCTATTATTTTAATTTAATAAATGGAATCAGCTGATTGATCAAACAAAGTTTTGCCATTTGTCAGGGAAAAAAATCCACCCAGGCATAATTTGAATGGGTCGGTCGGGTTACAGGAAACAAACAAAATTTTTTTTAGGCCCAATCCTCACCTGACTTGCACATTCATATGGATTGGTTCTATGCTGATAATTCCTTTCAACAATCTTCATCACAACATCTGAAAGTCACCCATCTTCAAAATTAAATCTGCCGCTCACCTCAAATGTATAGACTCCCTGTACAAATGCATGGAAAATAAAATTTTGAATAAAAAATGAATTATCTCTTCACCATACCCGGCCTCTTTAAAAAATGTGAGAAAATAATTTGAAAACTTTTCTTTAGATAAAATCATGTAGTGAGTATCCAGCAACGTTGAAAAAAAGTTATCTCTAGAATTTTACATTTATATTGAATGAAAAATGCATTGTTCCCTTTACTTAAAAAAACTCAAAAGACATTACCTAAAATGGAAGTAAGGTACAACTGTGACTGGTGTCTCAGGCACAACCAATAAACACAAGACCTTTCCATCCTAAGCAGCATGCATTAGCTCCACATTCCTTGTTTCTACAAAAAATGTACAATGAAAATTTTAAAAAATGAGAGCGAAGAGTGTTACATGTACTTGGGGGAACAGAGGAAGGAATTTTGAAGTCAGATTAATTATATTTCTGCCAGTGTTGGGACGGATAAATTTCCATAATAAAATGAAATGAATTATTCGCAACAAAAGAAGACACATGTATTACCTTGCAGTCACCGTTGCACATAATGTATAAACATTTCTTGATTACACATTTAAGTCCAATCCTCACCTGACTTGCACATTCATATGGACTGGTTCTATGTAGATAATCCCTTTCAACAATCTTCATCACAACATCTGAAAGTCACCCATCTTCAAAATTAAATCTGCCGCTCACCTCAAATGTATATAGACTCCCTGTACAAATGCATGGAAAATAAAATTTTGAATAAAAAATGAATTATCTCTTCACCATACCCGGCCTCTTTAAAAAATGTGAGAAAATAATTTAAATACTTTTTTAGATAAAATCACGTAGTGAGTATCCAGCAATGTTGAAAAAAATTATCTCTAGAATTTTACATTTATATTGAATGAAAAATGCATTGTTCACTCTACTTAAAAAAAACTCAAAAGACATTACCTAAAATTGAAATAAGGTACACCTATGACTGGTTACTTAGGCACAACCAATAAACACAAGACCTTTCCATCCTTAGCAGCATGCATTAGCTCCACATTCCTTTTTTTCTACAAAAAAATATACAATGAAAATTAAAAAAAATGAGAGCGAAGAGTGTTACATGTACTTGGGGGAACAGAGAGGAAGGAATTTCGAAGTCAGATTAATTATATATTTCTGCTAGTGTTGGGACAGATAAATTTCCATAATAAAATGAAACGAATTATTCGCAACAAATAAGACACATGTATTACCTTGCAGTCACCGTCGCACATAATGTACACATACAACTGTGAACTGACAACATCCCAAATCCCTTTCTTTGTTGTTTACTTGGCGGAATTTTCTTTGCCTTTTAGACTGGTTCCCATACATTGCCGTGAATAAGTCCTACGTTTATTTGTTTTGTTTTCAAGCTTAAATATCAATAAAATCTCCCGCACATTTACAGTCTGTATTGTAAACTACTAAAACATACTTTACACACAATTTTCAGCTCAGTATTATGTTATCCTCTTCATTCAAGTAATATGTAAACTCTTCTCGAATGTAAAACGAACGATCTACTCTGATAAGTAACCCATACCAAATATGGCACTGTGTATTTGGTTGAATAGCCAATCATTTCAAATCAAGTGGAGCGGGTCTGCATCGCTATTTTGACGAAGTTTGCAACCTGTGGTAATTTTTTGAAACCTCGTCTAGATTTCAGGAGATTCTTGTCTTGACAACTGCTCGAACTCCCGAATTGGCATGCACTGCAGGTTTGTTTACGATTTCCAGCCGTTTTCACTTTCAGCATAGATCAGTACATTGTGCATACATGTAGTGAAACAATGAAAGTCAAGCAAAACTTCGCTGTATATGTTATTTACTGCCAGAATGTTAGATTAGTATTTTGATAATTTGGGGATTAAATGTTTATGGGTTTCAGTTTATTCTGTAAAGGTGTATGTCTCTGGAATGTTAAACAAGACAAAGAAAAGTGGGACTAAAATGAGTAGTTAAAACCGAGCCGGGCCGGGAATTTGAAACTGAAACCGGGTTTTTGCTAATTACTGAGAATATACACAATCAGTTGTCATAAAACTTAGTTACAGATGTATTTATGCCTTGGCTGAGAGTTTCAACTCCGAAATTGACAAACAAGTTTATTTTATTTATAACATTTTGTATTTTAATTCATTGTGTCCATTTTGTTAAAATACAGGTTGAGTGAAATCAGTATACAGATTATTGAAGGGAAAACATCCAGACGGGGCGAGGAAGACGACAAAACATGATTGAGGATCCCAAAGTTCTTTGGTACAAGCACATTTTTAAAAAATCAAATAATAAGTATCGTGAAATGTAACTTGAACAAACATTTACATTATTTAGTGCTTGACTTGCTCGGGAGTCATCATTGTCAGATGTATTCGTATAAAATGTTCAATTTCTTTTGTATAGGCTCAAGCTACTCAGCCTACCATGAGAAAATTAAAAGATCTGCCATGAAGAAGAGGCGGGTTCTCAAGTTTCATATTATAGATGGCAAGTATTGTTTAGATTTAATTTTAAAGTATTCTTGATAAAAAAAGGGTGTTTGGCAGTTCATAGCTATTAACTGTGATTGCATTGTGTATGAATTTTCAAAATCAATTCATTCTTTGGTGACTGTGTGCTTCAAACTCATAATTTTTAATAAAAATATTGACTATATATTTGTCTAGGTGTATAAAATGTTAATCACTGAATGAATTCTGTTTCAGCATGATTGTCATCTTAAATTTGAGGGACTCTCACCTAAAGTCCTTTTACTGTTCCATATCAGGAAAAAGTTCATGAGCAGAAACATGCTATTTGGGAAAAAGGTACATATATCCTAAACCATAACCTGACTATGATTCTGTACACATGTACAGCTAAGGCAAAAAAAATTAATTTCTTGGTTCTCAGGCCCTCCCACATCTCTTCCAAGGGTGCTTCATTGACCCTTTTATTGCTAAATCAATAAAACATTAACACCAAATCACCTCACTCATCATTTTTTGAGGTTTTGTACAATGTAAAAAGCTGCCTCATCGTGTTTTGAGGGCAATTAAAAAGAAAAAAAAATGCCTCCCTCCCTTATAATATTTCTTGAAAAAAGGCCTGAGAACCAAGTAATTAACTTTGTATGGCCTGAGCTAAATATGTAGCACTATTTTGTTCTTTTTGTAAACTGACTACTGAGTAGTCAGGAAAACCTATCATTTCTTTATGTTTCAGGGATTTATTCTTTGATTGTGATAAGTACCCTTAAAAAGTACATAATTCTCAAATTGTAATTTTAGGCTTTAGGATTTTTTTGATAAGGGATACATGACCTAACCCATTGATTCTTCATATAATATGTCAATAATAAGAGGTCCACTCATCTTATTAAAATAAAACAATTTTTATTTTTAAGGTTAAAGGTCATGTATGAACTTTTTATTTATTAATTAGGTTGTGCATTGTTTTTAGTTTTATTAATCATGGTATTGTGAATTCTGATAACAGATGCCTCTGAAAATATTCATACTTATGCACAGCACTGAAAATATACTTATAGATTTATTTTTTTTTCTTGTAGGAAAAGCATTAGAAGAATGCCTGCATGGGAAGAAAAGTTTTGGACTCTGAAAAGGGAGATGTGACAAATACATTTTGACAGTTATTGATTTCCACTGAAACCAATATCCACAAGAAAGAGGAACATAGTAGTTTTATTTTGATTCACAACTTTAAATTCAAGAATGTACAGTTGGTTTTATTATAAAACATGTCACGTACGAAAAACATTTTCGTGAAATGTACTCTGTCTTCGATACTTATTTATGTGTACGTAATTTGCAGGATAGGATGTGGGCAACATATACTGTCAAGAATCTTGATGTTTTTGATCTTATGTTTGTAAAAAAAAATTGTAATAAACAAATTTAAAGTCAACTTTTTGTTACTTTGTATATATTAATTATGATGTCCAGACTTCCGCAGTATCGACTTGGAAGAAAAATCTTATTTATAAATTGCATAAGGCTTTATTCACTAGAATGGAAAACAGAAATTATTAACTTTTGTGGTAATTAAAGATGGTATTTAATTAAATTTAAGATCTATAATTATCAGATTTAATACATCCTAAATATGGTGTTTAAAGGTTGTAAATATTAACTTTACTTTTTTGTAAAGTCAAGACAATGTGGGACATTACATCATATTTAAGTGCATGTAAAGTTAATGTAAAGGTTACCTTTTCCAACTTTGACTTTTTTCAGAAAAGCCAGTTAAAGGCATTGTAAATAATAAATTTACATTATCTTTACTTGTTTTGTAAAGCCGAATTTTCATGCAGTGTTAAAAACTGAGAGTTGCAGGATAGGATAGGATAGGATTAGACTGAAATCACAGGATAGGATTGTGGATGCAGGATACACGATAGGATAGGATAGAAATGTCAACTTATAGGATAGCAGCACTGTACTAGTACTGTCTGTGTTTACTGTGACATGACGACAATTCCTAGACCTCTCTGTGTTTTCTGTGACATGACGACAATTACTAGTCCTGTCTGTGTTTACTGTGACATGACGACAATTACTAGTCCTATCTGTGTTTACAGTGACATGACGACAATTACTTGTCCTGTCCGTGTTTACTGTGACATGACGACATTTACTAGTCCTGTCCGTGTTTACTGTGACATGACGACAATTACTACTCCTGCCTGTGTTTACTATGACATGACGACAATTACTAGTCCTGTGTGTGTTTACTGTGACATGACGACAATTACTGGGCCTGTCTGTGTTAACTGTGACATGACGACAATATCTAGTCCTGTCCGTGTTTACTGTGACATGACGACAAGTACTGGTCCTGTCTGTTTTAACTGTGACATGACGACAATTACTAGTCCTGTCTGTTTTCACGGTGAGATGACGACAATTATTACTCCTGTCTGTGTTTACTGTGACATGACGATAATTACTGGTCCTGTCTTTGTTAACTGTGACAAGACGACAATTTCTAGTCCTGTCTGCGTTAACCGAGACATGACGACAATTACTAGTCCCGTCTGTGTTCACTGTGACATGACAACAATTACAATTCCTGTCTGTATTTACTGTGACATGACGACAATTACTAGTCCTGTCTGTGTTTACTGTGACATGACGACAATAACTAGTCCTGTCTGTGTTTACTGTGATATGACTAGAATTACTGGTCCTGTTTGTTTTTACTGTGACATGACGACAATTACTAGTCCTGTGAGTGTTTACTGAGACATGACGACAATTACTAGTCCTGTCTGTGTTTACTGTGATATGACGACAATTACTGGTCCTGTCTGTGTTTACTGTGACATGACGACAATTACTGCGCCTGTCTGTGTTAACTGTGACATGACGACAATATCTAGTCCTGTCCGTGTTTACTGCGACATGACGACAAATACTGGTCCTGTCTGTTTTAACTGTGACATGACGACAATTACTAGTTCTGTCTGTGTTTACTGTGAGATGACGACAATTATTACTCCTGTCTATGTTTACTGTGACATGACGACAATTACTGGTCCTGTCTGTGTTAACTGTGACAAGACGAGAATTTCTAGTCCTGTCTGTGTTAACCGTGACACTGCGACAATTACTAGTCCTGTCCGTGTGTACTGTTACAAGACTACAATAACTAGTCCTGTCCGTGTTTACTGTGACATGACGAAAATTACTAGTCCTGTCTTTGTTTACTGTGACATGACGACAATTACTAGTCCTGTCTGTGTTTACTGTGAAATGACAAGAATTACTGGTCCTGTTTGTTTTTACTGTGACATGACGACAATTACTAGTCCTGTCTGTGTTTACAGTGACATGACGACAATTACTATTCCTGTCTGTGTTTACTGTGACATGACAACAATTACTAGTCCTGTCTGTGTTTACTGTGACATGACGACAATTCCTAGTCCTCTCCGTGTTTACTGTGACATGACAACAAATATTAGTCCTGTTCGTGTTTACTGTGACATGACGACAATTACTAGTCCTGTCAGTGTTTACTGTGTGATGACGACAACCACTAGTCCTGTCTGTGTTTATTCTGACATGACGACAATTACTGGTCCTGTCTGTGTTGACTGTTACATGACGACAATTACAAGTCGTGTCTGTGTTTACTGTGACATGACGACAATTACAAGTCCTGTCTGTGTTTACTGTGACATGACGACAATTACCAGTCCTGTCTGTGTTAACTGTGACATGACGACAATTACTAGTCCTGTCCGTGTTGACTGTGACATGACAACAATTACTGGTCCTTTTTGTTTTTACTGTGACATGACGACAATTACTAGTCCTTTTAGTCTTTACTGTGTGATGACGACAACCACTAGTCCTGTCTGTGTTTACTGTGACATGACAACAATTGCTGGTCCTGTCTGTGTTAACCATGACAAGACGACAATTTCTAGTTCTGTCTGTGTTAACCATGACATGACGACAATTACTAGTCCTGTGTGTGTTAACTGTGACATGACAACAATCACTAGTCCTGTCCGTGTTTACTGTGACATGGCGACAATTACTAGTCCTGTCCGTGTTTACTGTTACATGACTACAATATCTAGTCCTGTCCGTGTTTACTGTGACATGACGACAATTACTACTCCTGTCTGTGTTTACTGTGACATAACGACAATTACTAGTCTTGTCTGTGTTTACTGTAGCATGACGACAATTACTAGTCCCGTCTCTGTTTGCTGTGAGATTACGACAATTACTAGTCCTGTCAGTGTTTACTGTGTGATGATGACAACAACTAGTCCTGTCTGTGTTTTCTGTGACATGACAACAATTACTACCCCTGTCCATGTTTACTGTGACTTGACGACAATTACTAGTCCTGTCTGTGTTTACTCTGACATGACGACAATTTCTAGTAATTTCTGTGTTAACTGTTACATGACGACAATTACTAGTCCTGTCTGTGTTTACTGTGACATGACGACTATTACTAGTTTTGTCTGTGTTTACTGCGGCATGACGACAATTACTAGTCCTGTCTGTGTTTACTGTGATATGACGACAATCACTGCTCCTGTCTGTGTTTACTGTGACATGACGACAATAACTGCGCCTGTCTGTGTTAACTGTGACATGACGACAATATCTAGTCCTGTCCGTGTTTACTGTGACATGACGACAAATATTGGTCATGTCTGTTTTAACTGTGACATGACGACAATTACTACTTCTGTCTGTGTTTACTGTGACATGAGAAGAATTATTGGTCCTCTTTGTTTTTACTGTGACATGACGACAATTACTAGACCTGTCGGTTTTCACGGTGAGATGACGACAATTATTACTCCTGTCTATGTTAACTGTGACATGACGACAATTACTGGTCCTGTCTGTGTTAACTGTGACAAGACGAGAATTTCAAGTCCTGTCTGTGTTAACCGTGACATTGCGACAATTACTAGTCCTGTCCGTGTGTACTGTTACAAGACTGCTATAACTAGTCCTGTCCGTGTTTACTGTGACAGGACGAAAATTACTAGTCCTGTCTTTGTTTACTGTGACATGACGACAATTACTAGTCCTGTCTGTGTTTACTGTGAAATGACGACAATTACTAGTCCTGTCTGTGTTTACTGTGACATGACAACAATTACTAGTCCTGTCTTTGTTTACTGTCACATGACGACAATTCCTAGTCCTCTCTGTGTTTACTGTGACATGACGACAATTACTAGTCCTGTGTGTGTTTACTGTGACATGACGACAATTACTAGTCCTGTCTGTGATTACTGTGACATGACGACAATTACTAGCTCTGTCCTTGTTTACTGTTAAATGACGACAATTACTAGTCCTTTTTGTGTTTACTGTGACATGACAAGAATTACTGGTCCTGTTTGTTTTTACTGTGAAATGACGACAATTACTAGTCCTGTCTTTGTTTACTGTGACTTGACGACAATTACTAGTCCTGTCTCTGTCAACAGTGACAAGACGACAATTTCTAGCACTGTCTATATTAACCGTGACATGACGACGATTACTAGTCCTGTCCGTGTTTACTGTGACATGACGACAATTACAATTCCTGTCTGTATTTACTGTGACATGACGACAATTACTAGTCCTGTCTGTGTTTACTGTGACATGACGACAATAACTAGTCCTGTCTGTGTTTACTGTGACATGACAAGAATTACTAGTCCTGTTTGTTTTTACTGGGACATGACGACAATTACTAGTCCTGTCTGCGTTGTCTGTGAGATGACGACAATTGCTAGTCCTGTCTGTGTTTACTGTGATATGACGACAATTACTGGTCCTGTCTGTGTTACTGAGACATTACGACAATTACTGCGCCTGTCTGTGTTAACTGTGACATGACGACAATATCGTAGTCCTGTCTGTGTTTACTGCGACATGACGACAAATACTGGTCCTGTCTGTTTTAACTGTGACATGACGACAATTACTAGTTCTGTCTGTGTTTACTGTGAGATGACAACAATTATTACTCCTGTCTATGTTTACTGTGACATGACGACAATTACTGGTCCTGTCTGTGTTAACTGTGACAAGACGAGAATTTCTAGTCCTGTCTGTGTTAACCGTGACACTGCGACAATTACTAGTCCTGTCCGTGTGTACTGTTACAAGACTACAATAACTAGTCCTGTCCGTGTTTACTGTGACATGACGACAATTACTAGTCCTGTCTGTGTTTACTGTGACATGACAAGAATTACTGGTCCTGTTTGTTTTTACTGTGAAATGACGACAATTACTAGTCCTGTCTTTGTTTACTGTGACATGACGACAATTACTATTCCTGTCTGTGTTTACTGTGACATGACAACAATTACTAGTCCTGTCTGTGTTTACTGTGACATGACGACAATTCCTAGTCCTCTCCGTGTTTACTGTGACATGACAACAAATATTAGTCCTGTTCGTGTTTACTGTGACATGACGACAATTACTAGTCCTGCCTCTGTTTACTTTGACATGACGACAATTACTAGTCATGTCTGTGTTTACTGTGACTTGACGACAATTACTGGTCCTGTCTGTGTTGACTGTTACATGACGACAATTACCAGTCCTGTCTGGGTTAACTGTGACATGACGACAATTACTAGTCCTGTCCGTGTTTACTGTGACATGACAACAATTACTGGTCCTTTTTGTTTTTACTGTGACATGACGACAATTACTAGTCATTTCAGTCTTTACTGTGTGATGACGACAACCACTAGTCCTGTCTGTGTTTACTGTGACATGACAACAATTGCTGGTCCTGTCTGTGTTAACCATGACAAGACGACAATTTCTAGTTCTGTCTGTGTTAACCATGACATGACGACAATTACTAGTCCTGTGTGTGTTTACTGTGACATGACAACAATCACTAGTCCTGTCCGTGTTTACTGTGACATGGCGACAATTACTAGTCCTGTCCGTGTTTACTGTTACATGACTACAATATCTAGTCCTGTCCGTGTTTACTGTGACATGACGACAATTACTACTCCTGTCTGTGTTTACTGTGACATAACGACAATTACTAGTCTTGTCTGTGTTTACTGTAGCATGACGACAATTACTAGTCCCGTCTCTGTTTGCTGTGAGATTACGACAATTACTAGTCCTGTCAGTGTTTACTGTGTGATGATGACAACAACTAGTCCTGTCTGTGTTTTCTGTGACATGACAACAATTACTACCCCTGTCCATGTTTACTGTGACTTGACGACAATTACTAGTCCTGTCTGTGTTTACTCTGACATGACGACAATTTCTAGTAATTTCTGTGTTAACTGTTACATGACGACAATTACTAGTCCTGTCTGTGTTTACTGTGACATGACGACTATTACTAGTTCTGTCTGTGTTTACTGTGGCATGACGACAATTACTAGTCCTGTCTGTGTTTACAGTGACATGACGACAAATACTGTACCAGACTGAGTTAACTGTGGCATGACGACAATATCAAGTCCTCTCTGTGTTAACTGTGACATGACGACAATATCTAGTCCTGTCCGTGTTTACTGTGACATGACGACAAATACTGGTCATGTCTGTTTTAACTGTGACATGACGACAATTACTAGTTCTGTCTGTGTTTACTGTGACATGAGAAGAATTATTGGTCCTCTTTGTTTTTACTGTGACATGACGACAATTACTAGTCCTGTCTGTCTTCACGGTGAGATGACGACAATTATTACTCCTGTCTATGTTAACTGTGACATGACGACAATTACTGGTCCTGTCTGTGTTAACTGTGACAAGACGAGAATTTCAAGTCCTGTCTGTGTTAACCGTGACATTGCAACAATTACTAGTCCTGTCCTTGTGTACTGTTACAAGACTGCTATAACTAGTCCTTTCCGTGTTTACTGTGACAGGACGAAAATTACTAGTCCTGTCTTTGTTTACTGTGACATGACGACAATTACTAGTCCTGTCTGTGTTTACTGTGAAATGACGACAATTACTAGTCCTGTCTGTGTTTACTGTGACATGACAACAATTACTAGTCCTGTCTTTGTTTACTGTCACATGACGACAATTCCTAGTCCTCTCTGTGTTTACTGTGACATGACGACAATTACAGTCCTGTGTGTGTTTACTGTGACATGACGACAATTACTAGTCCTGTCTGTGTTTACTGTGACATGACGACAATTACTAGCTCTGTCCTTGTTTACTGTTAAATGACGACAATTACTAGTCCTTTCTGTGTTTACTGTGATATGACGACAATTACTAGTCTTGTCTGTGTTTACTGTGACATGACAACAATTACTAGTCCTATGTGTGTTTACTGTGACATGACGACAATTACTAGTCCTGTCTTTGTTTACTGTGACTTGACGACAATTACTAGTCCTGTCTGTGTTTACTGTGACATGACGACAATAACTAGTCCTGTCTGTGTTTACTGTGACATGACAAGAATTACTGGTCCTGTTTGTTTTTACTGTGACATGGCTGTATGACAATTACTAGTCCTGTCTGTGTTCCAACGGTTAGATGACGACAATTATTAGTCCTGTCTTATGTCTTACTGTGACATGGCTGAGAATTCTTTGTTCTGTCTATGTTAACTGTGACAATACAAGAATTTCTAGTCCTGTCTGTATTAACTGTGACATGACGACAATTACTAGTCCTGTTTGTGTTTACTGAGACATGACTGAGATCATGAGTCCTCTCTGTGTTTACTGTGACATGACGACAATTACTAGTCCTGTCTGTGTTTACTGTGACATGACGGCAATGACTAGTCCTGTTTGTGTTTACTTTACATGAGAAGAATTACTGGTCCTGTTTCTTTTTACTGTGAATAACACAATTACCAGTCCTGTCTGTGTTCACGGTGTGATGACGACAATTATTACTCCTGTTGTGTTTACGTGACATGACAACAATTACTGGGCTTGTCTGTGTTAACTGTGACAAGACGACATTTTTAGTCCTGTCTGTGTTAACCATGACATGATGACGATTACTAGTCCTGTCTGTGTTTACTGTGACATAACGACAATTACTAGTCCTGTCCGTGTTTACTGTGACATGACGACAATTACTAGTCCTGTCTGTGTTTGCTGTGACATGACGACAATTACTATTTTTTATGTGTTTACTGTGACATGACAACAATCACTAGTCCTGTCCGTGTTTACTGTGACATGGCGACAATTACTAGTCCTGTCCGTGTTTACTGTTATAAGATACAAAACAGTCCCGTGTGTTTACTGTTACATGACGACAATTACTAGTCCTGTTGTGTTTACTGTGAATGTCACAATTACTAGTCCTGTCTGTGTTTACTGTGACATTACAACAATTACAGTGCGCATCCCATAAATTGACATGGGGTGGTATGGATATGATTAGGATTAGGATTCACGATAGAAAAATATAGAAGTTAATCCAATCCTTTCCTATCCTATCCTATCCTGTATCCCACAGCCAATCAGATTGAGCAAAGGTTCATTCATATTTCAGAAAAATTACGAAAACGAAATACGATATAAAATGTTTACAAAAGAAATATTTATAAAATTTCAATAGGAAATAAGACATTCTTTTCCCAAAAAAATTTACTTATGAACTTCGAGTAACACGGCGTACGATCTAACCGTGAACGATCACCGGAAGACTTTGGGAATGTAAACAACGAAGAGTCTAGGCATCGAAAGACCATACTTCTTCAGCTTGTTTGGAAGATTTAACCGATTCTTACTTGTGTAAAAGTGTAAAACATGTTTTTTCTGTTAAATATTCTCTGTTTATTTGGATAATTTCCACAGGAACTGTCAACAGCGGACTTGAATAGAAGATGCGCGAGGTCATGTAAGTATACTACACACTGTGACTGTACACTGTACATGTTTGCATTTTTATACATATTTATCTCTTTAAACAATGTTCTAATGTCTAAAACCATAAACATTTTATTCTATTTAAATAAACAAAAATTGGATGCGGAAAAAAGAAGTAGTGTAGACAGAAG
The DNA here is from genome assembly GCF_032062105.1 of Saccostrea cuccullata. Lineage (NCBI taxonomy): Eukaryota > Metazoa > Mollusca > Bivalvia > Ostreida > Ostreidae > Saccostrea > Saccostrea cuccullata. The sequence continues at coordinate 24,934 of NW_026925127.1, forward strand.
GGGGATAAATGTTTACAAATACTCTGTCATATGATTCAATGCTATAAAGAGCTCTAAGACTATAACAATCATATGTATTATGCCTTAATAGGTTGTTACTCTCATCATTTCCCTAATAAGGTCAGAAAATATTACTTTCATTTCAGTGTAATTTATAATAAATGAAAGTAGAATCATCATGACCATTTCTAATGCTACTGCCTTAAATGTTTAATAAGCTCATACAGTGCACTTACATATTGTACATGTATATATGATGTATTGTGATTTATGAAACATTAATCAATCTTTTAATATTCATCATTACAGAGAATGGATTTGCCCGGACTCACACGTCATCACAGTATAAAGGATTTTAATCTAAAAAGTATGTATGATTTTATTTTTTTCATGTATTTTTA